>NW_028181296.1:0-113668 GCF_964211825.1 Aythya ferina | reverse complement strand
AAACCTACCTGATGTTCTCCAAAAACCCACAATTTACCCTTTTCCAACACGATGACCAACGAGAACCCAACAGAACCCAACAGAGACCCCAAAAAACGTCAAAAACACCCCAAACAAGAACGGCATCACCCCCAAAACTGGAAGAAAATCCCCCAAAACCATAGATCCACCCCAAAGACACCCTAAACCTACCTGATCTTCTCCAAAAACCACAATTTACATTTTTCCAACACGATGACCAACGAGAACCCAACAGAACCCAACAGAGACCCCAAAAAAACGTCAAAACCACCCCAAACAAGAACGGCATCACCACCAAAACTGGAAGAAAATCCCCCAAAACCATAGATCCACCCCAAAACCACCCTAAAACTACCTGATGTTCTCCAAAACCCACAATCCACTCCTATTTAACATAATGAAGAAAGGAGAGGATCACTCCCCCAAAAAGAAGAAAACCCAAATACCATGAATCCACGCGAAAAGTCCCCCTAAACCTACCTGAAGTTCTCCAAAACCCACAATTTACCCTTTTCCAACACGATGACCAACGAGAACCCAACAGAACCCAACAGAGACCCCAAAAAACGTCAAAAACACCCCAAACAAGAACGGCATCACCCCCAAAACTGGAAGAAAATCCCCCAAAACCATAGATCCACCCCAAAACCACCCTAAAACTACCTGATGTTCTCCAAAAACCACAATCCACTCCTATTTAACATAATGACAAACAAGAACCCAACAAAACCTAATGGAGACCCCAAAACACGTAAAAAACACCACAAAAAATATCGGCATCACCCCCAAAACTGGAAGAAAATCCCCCAAAACCATAGATCCACCCCAAAACCACCCTAAACCTACCTGATGTTCTCCAAAACCCACAATATACCCTTTTCCACCATGATAACCAAAGAGAACCCAACAAAACCCAACGGAGACCCCAAAAAAACGTCAAAAAAACCCCAAACAAGAACGGCATCACCACCAAAACTGGAAGAAAATCCCCCAAACCATAGATCCACCCCAAAGACACCCTAAACCTACCTGATGTTCTCCAAAACCCACAATTTACCCTTTTCCAACACGATGACCAACGAGAACCCAACAGAACCCAACAGAGACCCCAAAAAACGTCAAAAACACCCCAAACAAGAACGGCATCACCCCCAAAACTGGAAGAAAATCCCCCAAAACCATAGATCCACCCCAAAGACACCCTAAACCTACCTGATCTTCTCCAAAAAACCACAATTTACCCTTTTTCCAACACGATGACCAACGAGAACCCAACAGAACCCAACAGAGACCCCAAAAAACGTCAAAAACACCCCAAACAAGAACGGCATCACCACCAAAACTGGAAGAAAATCCCCAAAACCATAGATCCACCCCAAAGACACCCTAAACCTACCTGATGTTCTCCAAAACCCACAATCCACTCCTATTTAACATAATGACAAACAAGAACCCAACAAAACCTAATGGAGACACCAAAACACGTCAACAACACCCCAAACAAGAACGGCATCACCACCAAAACTGGAAGAAAATCCCCCAAAACCATAGATCCACCCCAAAACCACCCTAAACCTACCTGATGTTCTCCAAAACCCACAATTTACCCTTTTCCACCATGATAACCAACGAGAACCCAACAAAACCCAACGGAGACCACAAAAAACGTCAAAAACACCCCAAACAAGAACGGCATCACCACCAAAACTGAAAGAAAATCCCCCAAAACCATAGATCCACCCCAAAACCACCCTAAACCTAACTGATGTTCTCCAAAACCCACAATTTACCCTTTTCCAACACGATGACCAACGAGAACCCAACAGAACCCAACAGAGACCCCAAAAAACGTCAAAAACACCCCAAACAAGAACGGCATCACCACCAAAACTGGAAGAAAATCCCCCAAAACCATAGATCCACCCCAAAGACACCCTAAACCTACCTGATGTTCTCCAAAAACCACAATCCACTCCTATTTAACATAATGACAAACAAGAACCCAACAAAACCTAATGGAGACCCCAAAACACGTAAAAAACACCACAAACAAGAACGGCATCACCACCAAAACTGGAAGAAAATCCCCCAAAACCATAGATCCACCCCAAAACCACCCTAAACCTACCTGATCTTCTCCAAAACCCACAATTTACCCTTTTCCACCATGATAACCAAAGAGAACCAAACAAAACCCAACGGAGACCCCAAAAAACGTCAAAAAAACCCCAAACAAGAACGGCATCACCACCAAAACTGGAAGAAAATCCCCCAAAACCATAGATCCACCCCAAAACCACCCTAAACCTACCTGATGTTCTCCAAAACCCACAATTTACCCTTTTCCAACACGATGACCAACGAGAACCCAACAGAACCCAACAGAGACCCCAAAAAACGTCAAAAACACCCCAAACAAGAACGGCATCACCCCCAAAACTGGAAGAAAATCCCCCAAAACCATAGATCCACCCCAAAGACACCCTAAACCTACCTGATCTTCTCCAAAAACCACAATTTACCCTTTTCCAACACGATGACCAACGAGAACCCAACAGAACCCAACAGAGACCCCAAAAAACGTCAAAAACACCCCAAACAAGAACGGCATCACCCCCAAAACTGGAAGAAAATCCCCCAAAACCATAGATCCACCCCAAAGACACCCTAAACCTACCTGATGTTCTCCAAAACCCACAATCCACTCCTATTTAACATAATGACAAACAAGAACCCAACAAAACCTAATGGAGACACCAAAACACGTCAACAACACCCCAAACAAGAACGGCATCACCCCCAAAACTGGAAGAAAATCCCCCAAAACCATAGATCCACCCCAAAACCACCCTAAACGTACCTGATGTTCTCCAAAACCCACAATTTACCCTTTTCCACCATGATAACCAACGAGAACCCAACAAAACCAAACGGAGACCCCAAAAAACGTCAAAAACACCCCAAACAAGAACGGCATCACCACCAAAACTGGAAGAAAATCCCCCAAAACCATAGATCCACCCCAAAACCACCCTAAACCTACCTGATGTTCTCCAAAAACCACAATCCACTCCTATTTAACATAATGACAAACAAGAACCCAACAAAACCTAATGGAGACCCCAAAACACGTAAAAAACACCACAAACAAGAACGGCATCACCCCCAAAACTGGAAGAAAATCCCCCCAAAACCATAGATCCACCCCAAAACCACCCTAAACCTACCTGATCTTCTCCAAAACCCACAATTTACCCTTTTCCACCATGATAACCAACGAGAACCAAACAAAACCCAACGGAGACCCCAAAAAACGTCAAAAAAACCCCAAACAAGAACGGCATCACCACCAAAACTGGAAGAAAATCCCCCAAAACCATAGATCCACCCCAAAACCACCCTAAACCTACCTGATCTTCTCCAAAAACCACAATTTACCCTTTTCCAACACGATGACCAACGAGAACCCAACAGAACCCAACAGAGACCCAAAAAACGTCAAAAACACCCCAAACAAGAACGGCATCACCCCCAAAACTGGAAGAAAATCCCCCAAAACCATAGATCCACCCCAAAACCACCCTAAACCTACCTGATCTTCTCCAAAACCCACAATTTACAATTTTACAACACGATGACCAACGAGAACCCAACAGAACCCAACAGAGACCCCAAAAAACGTCAAAAACACCCCAAACAAGAACGGCATCACCACCAAAACTGGAAGAAAATCCCCCAAAACCATAGATCCACCCCAAAGACACCCTAAACCTACCTGATGTTCTCCAAAAACCACAATCCACACCTATTTAACATAATGACAAACAAGAACCCAACAAAACCTAATGGAGACACCAAAACACGTCAAAAACACCCCAAACAAGAACGGCATCACCACCAAAACTGGAAGAAAATCCCCCAAAACCATAGATCCACCCCAAAGACACCCTAAACCTACCTGATCTTCTCCAAAACCCACAATTTACCCTTTTCCAACACGATGACCAACGAGAACCCAACAGAACCCAACAGAGACCCCAAAAAACGTCAAAAACACCCCAAACAAGAACGGCATCACCCCCAAAACTGGAAGAAAATCCCCCAAAACCATAGATCCACCCCAAAACCACCCTAAAACTACCTGATGTTCTCCAAAACCCACAATCCACTCCTATTTAACATAATGACAAACAAGAACACAACAAAACCTAATGGAGACCCCAAAACACGTAAAAAACATCACAAAAAATATCGGCAACACCCCCAAAACTGGAAGAAAATACGCCAAAACCATAGATCCACCCCAAAACCACCCTAAACCTACCTGATGTTCTCCAAAACCCACAATTTACACTTTTCCACCATGATAACCAACGAGAACCCAACAAAACCCAACGGAGACCCCAAAAAACGTCAAAAACACCACAAACAAGAACGGCATCACCACCAAAACTGGAAGAAAATCCCCCAAAACCATAGATCCACCCCAAAACCACCCTAAAACTACCTGATGTTCTCCAAAACCCACAATCCACTCCTATTTAACATAATGACAAACAAGAACCCAACAAAACCTAATGGAGACCCCAAAACACGTAAAAAACACCCCAAAAAATATCGGCATCACCCCCAAAACTGGAAGAAAATCCCCCAAAACCATAGATCCACCCCAAAGACACCCTAAACCTACCTGATTTTCTCCAAAACCACAATTTACCCTTTTCCACCATGATAACCAACGAGAACCCAACAAAACCCAACGGAGAACACAAAAAACGTCAAAAACACCCCAAACAAGAACGGCATCACCACCAAAACTGGAAGAAAATCCCCCAAAACCATAGATCCACCCCAAAGACACCCTAAACCTACCTGATGTTCTCCAAAACCCACAATTTACCCTTTTCCAACACGATGACCAACGAGAACCCAACAGAACCCAACAGAGACCCCAAAAAACGTCAAAAACACCCCAAACAAGAACGGCATCACCACCAAAACTGGAAGAAAATCCCCCAAAACCATAGATCCACCCCAAAGACACCCTAAACCTACCTGATCTTCTCCAAAAAACACAATTTACTCTTTTCCAACACGATGACCAACGAGAACCCAACAGAACCCAACAGAGACCCCAAAAAACATCAAAAACACCCCAAACAAGAACGGCATCACCACCAAAACTGGAAGAAAATCCCCCAAAACCATAGATCCACCCCAAAACCACCCTAAACCTACCTGATGTTCTCCAAAACCCACAATCCACACCTATTTAACATAATGACAAACAAGAACCCAACAAAACCTAATGGAGACCCCAAAACACGTAAAAAACACCCCAAAAAATATCGGCATCACCCCCAAAACTGGAAGAAAATCCCCCAAAACCATAGATCCACCCCAAAACCACCCTAAACCTACCTGATCTTCTCCAAAACCCACAATTTACCCTTTTCCACCATGATAACCAACGAGAACCCAACAAAACCCAACGGAGACCCCAAAAAACGTCAAAAACACCCCAAACAAGAACGGCATCACCCCCCAAACTGGAAGAAAATACGCCAAAACCATAGATCCACCCCAAAGACACCCTAAACCTAACTGATGTTCTCCAAAACCCACAATCCACACCTATTTAACATAATGACAAACAAGAACCCAACAAAACCTAATGGAGACACCAAAACACGTCAAAAACACCCCAAACAAGAACGGCATCACCACCAAAACTGGAAGAAAATACGCCAAAACCATAGATCCACCCCAAAGACACCCTAAACCTACCTGATCTTCTCCAAAAACCACAATTTACCCTTTTCCAACACGATGACCAACGAGAACCCAACAGAACCCAACAGAGACTCCAAAAAACGTCAAAAACACCCCAAACAAGAACGGCATCACCCCCAAAACTGGAAGAAAATCCCCCAAAACCATAGATCCACCCCAAAACCACCCTAAACCTACCTGATGTTCTCCAAAACCCACAATTTACCCTTTTCCACCATGATAACCAACGAGAACCCAACAAAACCCAACGGAGACCCCAAAAAACGTCAAAAACACCCCAAACAAGAACGGCATCACCACCAAAACTGGAAGAAAATCCCCCAAAACCATAGATCCACCCCAAAACCACCCTAAACCTACCTGATCTTCTCCAAAACCCACAATCCACTCCTATTTAACATAATGACAAACAAGAACCCAACAAAACCTAATGGAGACCCCAAAACACTTAAAAAACACCCCAAAAAATATCGGCATCACCCCCAAAACTGGAAGAAAATCCCCCAAAACCATAGATCCACCCCAAAGACACACTAAACCTACCTGATGTTCTCCAAAACCCACAATTTACCCCTTTCCACCATGATAACCAACGAGAACCCAACAAAACCCAACGGAGACCCCAAAAAACGTCAAAACCACCCCAAACAAGAACGGCATCACCCCCAAAACTGGAAGAAAATCCCCCAAAACCATAGATCCACCCCAAAGACACCCTAAACCTACCTGATGTTCTCCAAAAACCACAATTTACCCTTTTCCAACACGATGACCAACGAGAACCCAACAGAACCCAACAGAGACCCCAAAAAACGTCAAAAACACCCCAAACAAGAACGGCATCACCACCAAAACTGGAAGAAAATCCCCCAAAACCATAGATACACACCAAAACCACCCTAAACCTACCTGATGTTCTCCAAAAACCACAATCCACTCCTATTTAACATAATGACAAACAAGAACCCAACAAAACCTAATGGAGACCCCAAAACACGTAAAAAACACCACAAAAAATATCGGCATCACCCCCAAAACTGGAAGAAAATCCCCCAAAACCATAGATCCACCCCAAAACCACCCTAAAACTACCTGATTTTCTCCAAAACCCACAATTTACCCTTTTCCACCATGATAACCAACGAGAACCCAACAAAACCCAACGGAGACCCCAAAAAACGTCAAAAACACCCCAAACAAGAACGGCATCACCCCCAAAACTGGAAGAAAATCCCCCAAAACCATAGATCCACCCCAAAGACACCCTAAACCTACCTGATGTTCTCTCTCCAAAACCCACAATTTACCCTTTTCAACACGATGACCAACGAGAACCCAACAGAACCCAACAGAGACCCCAAAAAACGTCAAAAACACCCCAAACAAGAACGGCATCACCCCCAAAACTGGAAGAAAATCCCCCAAAACCATAGATCCACCCCAAAGACACCCTAAACCTACCTGATCTTCTCCAAAAACCACAATTTACCTTTTTCCAACACGATGACCAACGAGAACCCAACAGAACCCAACAGAGACCCCAAAAAACGTCAAACCACCCCAAACAAGAACGGCATCACCACCAAAACTGGAAGAAAATCCCCCAAAACCATAGATCCACCCAAAACCACCCTAAAACTACCTGATGTTCTCCAAAACCCACAATCCACTCCTATTTAACATAATGAAGAAAGGAGAGGATCACTCCCCCAAAAAGAAGAAAACCCAAATACCATGAATCCACGCGAAAAGTCCCCCTAAACCTACCTGAAGTTCTCCAAAACCCACAATTTACACTTTTACAACACGATGACCAACGAGAACCCAACAGAACCCAACAGAGACCCCAAAAAACGTCAAAAACACCCCAAACAAGAACGGCATCACCCCCAAAACTGGAAGAAAATCCCCAAAACCATAGATCCACCCCAAAACCACCCTAAAACTACCTGATGTTCTCCAAAAACCACAATCCACTCCTATTTAACATAATGACAAACAAGAACCCAACAAAACCTAATGGAGACCCCAAAACACGTAAAAAACACCCCAAAAAATATCGGCATCACCCCCAAAACTGGAAGAAAATCCCCCAAAACCATAGATCCACCCCAAAACCACCCTAAACCTACCTGATGTTCTCCAAAACCCACAATTTACCCTTTTCCACCATGATAACCAACGAGAACCCAACAAAACCCAACGGAGACCCCAAAAAACGTCAAAAAAACCCCAAACAAGAACGGCATCACCACCAAAACTGGAAGAAAATCCCCCAAAACCATAGATCCACCCCAAAGACACCCTAAACCTACCTGATGTTCTCCAAAACCCACAATTTACCCTTTTCCAACACGATGACCAACGAGAACCCAACAGAACCCAACAGAGACCCCAAAAAACGTCAAAAACACCCCAAACAAGAACGGCATCACCCCCAAAACTGGAAGAAAATCCCCCAAAACCATAGATCCACCCCAAAGACACCCTAAACCTACCTGATCTTCTCCAAAAACCACAATTTACCCTTTTCCAACACGATGACCAACGAGAACCAAACAGAACCCAACAGAGACCCCAAAAAACGTCAAAAACACCCCAAACAAGAACGGCATCACCACCAAAACTGGAAGAAAATCCCCCAAAACCATAGATCCACCCCAAAGACACCCTAAACCTACCTGATGTTCTCCAAAACCCACAATCCACTCCTATTTAACATAATGACAAACAAGAACCCAACAAAACCTAATGGAGACACCAAAACACGTCAACAACACCCCAAACAAGAACGGCATCACCCCAAAACTGGAAGAAAATCCCCCAAAACCATAGATCCACCCCAAAACCACCCTAAACCTACCTGATGTTCTCCAAAACCCACAATTTACCCTTTTCCACCATGATAACCAACGAGAACCCAACAAAACCCAACGGAGACCACAAAAAACGTCAAAAACACCCCAAACAAGAACGGCATCACCCCCAAAACTGGAAGAAAATCCCCCAAAACCATAGATCCACCCCAAAACCACCCTAAACCTACCTGATGTTCTCCAAAACCCACAATTTACCCTTTTCCAACACGATGACCAACGAGAACCCAACAGAACCCAACAGAGACCCCAAAAAACGTCAAAAACACCCCAAACAAGAACGGCATCACCACCAAAACTGGAAGAAAATCCCCCAAAACCATAGATCCACCCCAAAGACACCCTAAACCTACCTGATGTTCTCCAAAAACCACAATCCACTCCTATTTAACATAATGACAAACAAGAACCCAACAAAACCTAATGGAGACCCCAAAACACGTCAAAAACACCCCAAACAAGAACGGCATCACCCCCAAAACTGGAAGAAAATCCCCCAAAACCATAGATCCACCCCAAAACCACCCTAAACCTACCTGATCTTCTCCAAAACCCACAATTTACCCTTTTCCACCATGATAACCAACGAGAACCAAACAAAACCCAACGGAGACCCCAAAAAACGTCAAAAAAACACCAAACAAGAACGGCATCACCACCAAAACTGGAAGAAAATCCCCCAAAACCATAGATCCACCCCAAAACCACCCTAAACCTACCTGATGTTCTCCAAAACCCACAATTTACCCTTTTCCAACACGATGACCAACGAGACCCCAACAGAACCCAACAGAGACCCCAAAAAACGTCAAAAACACCCCAAACAAGAACGGCATCACCCCCAAAACTGGAAGAAAATCCCCCAAAACCATAGATCCACCCCAAAGACACCCTAAACCTACCTGATCTTCTCCAAAAACCACAATTTACCCTTTTCCAACACGATGACCAACGAGAACCCAACAGAACCCAACAGAGACCCCAAAAAACGTCAAAAACACCCCAAACAAGAACGGCATCACCCCCAAAACTGGAAGAAAATCCCCCAAAACCATAGATCCACCCCAAAGACACCCTAAACCTACCTGATGTTCTCCAAAACCCACAATCCACTCCTATTTAACATAATGACAAACAAGAACCCAACAAAACCTAATGGAGACACCAAAACACGTCAACAACACCCCAAACAAGAACGGCATCACCCCCAAAACTGGAAGAAA
Organism: Aythya ferina; assembly: GCF_964211825.1. NCBI lineage: Eukaryota > Metazoa > Chordata > Aves > Anseriformes > Anatidae > Aythya > Aythya ferina. Next base: position 103,755 of record NW_028181296.1, on the reverse strand, counting down.
ATCCCCCAAAACCATAGATCCACCCCAAAACCACCCTAAACCTACCTGATGTTCTCCAAAACCCACAATTTACCCTTTTCCACCATGATAACCAACGAGAACCCAACAAAACCAAACGGAGACCACAAAAAACGTCAAAAACACCCCAAACAAGAACGGCATCACCCCCAAAACTGGAAGAAAAATCCCCCAAAACCATAGATCCACCCCAAAACCACCCTAAACCTACCTGATGTTCTCCAAAACCCACAATTTACCCTTTTCCAACACGATGACCAACGAGAACCCAACAGAACCCAACAGAGACCCCAAAAAACGTCAAAAACACCCCAAACAAGAACGGCATCACCACCAAAACTGGAAGAAAATCCCCCAAAACCATAGATCCACCCCAAAGACACCCTAAACCTACCTGATGTTCTCCAAAAACCACAATCCACTCCTATTTAACATAATGACAAACAAGAACCCAACAAAACCTAATGGAGACCCCAAAACACGTAAAAAACACCACAAACAAGAACGGCATCACCCCCAAAACTGGAAGAAAATCCCCCAAAACCATAGATCCACCCCAAAACCACCCTAAACCTACCTGATCTTCTCCAAAACCCACAATTTACCCTTTTCCACCATGATAACCAACGAGAAACCAAACAAAACCCAACGGAGACCCCAAAAAACGTCAAAAAAACCCCAAACAAGAACGGCATCACCACCAAAACTGGAAGAAAATCCCCCAAAACCATAGATCCACCCCAAAACCACCCTAAACCTACCTGATCTTCTCCAAAAACCACAATTTACCCTTTTCCAACACGATGACCAACGAGAACCCAACAGAACCCAACAGAGACCCCAAAAAACGTCAAAAACACCCCAAACAAGAACGGCATCACCCCCAAAACTGGAAGAAAATCCCCCAAAACCATAGATCCACCCCAAAACCACCCTAAACCTACCTGATCTTCTCCAAAACCCACAATTTACACTTTTACAACACGATGACCAACGAGAACCCAACAGAACCCAACAGAGACCCCAAAAAACGTCAAAAACACCCCAAACAAGAACGGCATCACCACCAAAACTGGAAGAAAATCCCCCAAAACCATAGATCCACCCCAAAGACACCCTAAACCTACCTGATGTTCTCCAAAAACCACAATCCACACCTATTTAACATAATGACAAACAAGAACCCAACAAAACCTAATGGAGACCCCAAAACACGTAAAAAACACCACAAACAAGAACGGCATCACCCCCAAAACTGGAAGAAAATCCCCCAAAACCATAGATCCACCCCAAAACCACCCTAAACCTACCTGATCTTCTCCAAAAACCACAATTTACCCTTTTCCAACACGATGACCAACGAGAACCCAACAGAACCCAACAGAGACCCCAAAAACGTCAAAACACCCCAAACAAGAACGGCATCACCCCCAAAACTGGAAGAAAATCCCCCAAAACCATAGATCCACCCCAAAACCACCCTAAACCTACCTGATCTTCTCCAAAAACCACAATTTACACTTTTACAACACGATGACCAACGAGAACCCAACAGAACCCAACAGAGACCCCAAAAAACGTCAAAAACCACCCCAAACAAGAACGGCATCACCACCAAAACTGGAAGAAAATCCCCCAAAACCATAGATCCACCCCAAAGACACCCTAAACCTACCTGATCTTCTCCAAAAACCACAATTTACCCTTTTCCAACACGATGACCAACGAGAACCCAACAGAACCCAACAGAGACCCCAAAAAACGTCAAAAACACCCCAAACAAGAACGGCATCACCCCCAAAACTGGAAGAAAATCCCCCAAAACCATAGATCCACCCCAAAACCACCCTAAAACTACCTGATGTTCTCCAAAACCCACAATCCACTCCTATTTAACATAATGACAAACAAGAACCCAACAAAACCTAATGGAGACCCCAAAACACGTAAAAAACACCCCAAAAAATATCGGCATCACCACCAAAACTGGAAGAAAATCCCCCAAAACAATAGATCCACCCCAAAACCACCCTAAACCTACCTGATTTTCTCCAAAACCCACAATTTACCCTTTTCCACCATGATAACCAACGAGAACCCAACAAAACCCAACGGAGACCCCAAAAAACGTCAAAAACACCCCAAACAAGAACGGCATCACCCCCAAAACTGGAAGAAAATCCCCCAAAACCATAGATCCACCCAAAGACACCCTAAACCTACCTGATCTTCTCCAAAAACCACAATTTACCCTTTTCCAACACGATGACCAACGAGAACCCAACAGAACCCAACAGAGACCCCAAAAAACGTCAAAAACACCCCAAACAAGAACGGCATCACCCCCAAAACTGGAAGAAAATCCCCCAAAACCATAGATCCACCCCAAAACCACCCTAAAACTACCTGATGTTCTCCAAAACCCACAATCCACTCCTATTTAACATAATGACAAACAAGAACCCAACAAAACCTAATGGAGACCCCAAAACACGTCAAAAACACCACAAACAAGAACGGCATCACCACCAAAACTGGAAGAAAATCCCCCAAAACCATAGATCCACCCCAAAGACACCCTAAACCTACCTGATGTTCTCCAAAACACACAATTTACCCTTTTCCAACAAGATGACCAACGAGAACCCAACAGAACCCAACAGAGACCCCAAAAAACGTCAAAAACACCCCAAACAAGAACGGCATCACCACCAAAACTGGAAGAAAATCCCCCAAAACCATAGATCCACCCCAAAACCACCCTAAACCTACCTGATGTTCTCCAAAACCCACAATCCACACCTATTTAACATAATGACAAACAAGAACCCAACAAAACCTAATGGACACACCAAAACACGTCAAAAACACCCCAAACAAGAACGGCATCACCCCCAAAACTGAAAGAAAATCCCCCAAAACCATAGATCCACCCCAAAACCACCCTAAACTTACCTGATGTTCTCCAAAACCCACAATTTACAATTTTCCACCATGATAACCAACGAGAACCCAACAAAACCCAACGGAGAACACAAAAAACGTCAAAAAAACCCCAAACAAGAACGGCATCACCCCCAAAACTGGAAGAAAATCCCCCAAAACCATAGATCCACCCCAAAGACACCCTAAACCTACCTGATCTTCTCCAAAAACCACAATTTACCCTTTTCCAACACGATGACCAACGAGAACCCAACAGAACCCAACAGAGACCCCAAAAAACGTCAAAAACACCCCAAACAAGAACGGCATCACCACCAAAACTGGAAGAAAATCCCCCAAAACCATAGATCCACCCCAAAGACACCCTAAACCTACCTGATGTTCTCCAAAAACCACAATCCACTCCTATTTAACATAATGACAAACAAGAACCCAACAAAACCTAATGGAGACCCCAAAACACGTAAAAAACACCACAAACAAGAACGGCATCACCCCCAAAACTGGAAGAAAATCCCCCAAAACCATAGATCCACCCCAAAACCACCCTAAACCTACCTGATCTTCTCCAAAAACCACAATTTACCCTTTTCCAACACGATGACCAACGAGAACCCAACAGAACCCAACAGAGACCCCAAAAAACGTCAAAAACACCCCAAACAAGAACGGCATCACCCCCAAAACTGGAAGAAAATCCCCCAAAACCATAGATCCACCCCAAAACCACCCTAAACCTACCTGATCTTCTCCAAAAACCACAATTTACACTTTTACAACACGATGACCAACGAGAACCAACAGAACCCAACAGAGACCCCAAAAAACGTCAAAAACACCCCAAACAAGAACGGCATCACCACCAAAACTGGAAGAAAATCCCCAAAACCATAGATCCACCCCAAAGACACCCTAAACCTACCTGATCTTCTCCAAAAACCACAATTTACCCTTTTCCAACACGATGACCAACGAGAACCCAACAGAACCCAACAGAGACCCCAAAAACGTCAAAAAACACCCCAAACAAGAACGGCATCACCCCCAAAACTGGAAGAAAATCCCCCAAAACCATAGATCCACCCCAAAACCACCCTAAAACTACCTGATGTTCTCCAAAACCCACAATCCACTCCTATTTAACATAATGACAAACAAGAACCCAACAAAACCTAATGGAGACCCCAAAACACGTAAAAAACACCACAAACAAGAACGGCATCACCCCCAAAACTGGAAGAAAAATCCCCCAAAACCATAGATCCACCCCAAAACCACCCTAAACCTACCTGATCTTCTCCAAAACCACAATTTACCCTTTTCCAACACGATGACCAACGAGAACCCAACAGAACCCAACAGAGACCCCAAAAAACGTCAAAAACACCCCAAACAAGAACGGCATCACCCCCAAAACTGGAAGAAAATCCCCCAAAACCATAGATCCACCCCAAAACCACCCTAAACCTACCTGATCTTCTCCAAAAACCACAATTTACACTTTTACAACACGATGACCAACGAGAACCCAACAGAACCCAACAGAGACCCCAAAAAACGTCAAAAACACCCCAAACAAGAACGGCATCACCACCAAAACTGGAAGAAAATCCCCCAAAACCATAGATCCACCCCAAAGACACCCTAAACCTACCTGATCTTCTCCAAAAACCACAATTTACCCTTTTCCAACACGATGACCAACGAGAACCCAACAGAACCCAACAGAGACCCCAAAAAACGTCAAAAACACCCCAAACAAGAACGGCATCACCCCCAAAACTGGAAGAAAATCCCCCAAAACCATAGATCCACCCCAAAACCACCCTAAAACTACCTGATGTTCTCCAAAACCCACAATCCACTCCTATTTAACATAATGACAAACAAGAACCCAACAAAACCTAATGGAGACCCCAAAACACGTCAAAAAACACCCCAAAAAATATCGGCATCACCACCAAAACTGGAAGAAAATCCCCCAAAACAATAGATCCACCCCAAAACCACCCTAAACCTACCTGATTTTCTCCAAAAACCACAATTTACCCTTTTCCACCATGATAACCAACGAGAACCCAACAAAACCCAACGGAGACCCCAAAAAACGTCAAAAACACCCAAACAAGAACGGCATCACCCCCAAAACTGGAAGAAAATCCCCCAAAACCATAGATCCACCCCAAAGACACCCTAAACCTACCTGATCTTCTCCAAAAACCACAATTTACCCTTTTCCAACACGATGACCAACGAGAACCCAACAGAACCCAACAGAGACCCCAAAAAACGTCAAAAACACCCCAAACAAGAACGGCATCACCCCCAAAACTGGAAGAAAATCCCCCAAAACCATAGATCCACCCAAAACCACCCTAAAACTACCTGATGTTCTCCAAAACCCACAATCCACACCTATTTAACATAATGACAAACAAGAACCCAACAAAACCTAATGGAGACCCCAAAACACGTCAAAAACACCACAAACAAGAACGGCATCACCACCAAAACTGGAAGAAAATCCCCCAAAACCATAGATCCACCCCAAAGACACCCTAAACCTACCTGATGATCTCCAAAACACACAATTTACCCTTTTCCAACACGATGACCAACGAGAACCCAACAGAACCCAACAGAGACCCCAAAAAACGTCAAAAACACCCCAAACAAGAACGGCATCACCACCAAAACTGGAAGAAAATCCCCCAAAACCATAGATCCACCCCAAAACCACCCTAAAACTACCTGATGTTCTCCAAAACCCACAATCCACACCTATTTAACATAATGACAAACAAGAACCCAACAAAACCTAATGGACACACCAAAACACGTCAAAAACACCCCAAACAAGAACGGCATCACCCCCAAAACTGGAAGAAAATCCCCCAAAACCATAGATCCACCCCAAAACCACCCTAAACTTACCTGATGTTCTCCAAAACCCACAATTTACAATTTTCCACCATGATAACCAACGAGAACCCAACAAAACCCAACGGAGAACACAAAAAACGTCAAAAAAACCCCAAACAAGAACGGCATCACCACCAAAACTGGAAGAAAATCCCCCAAAACCATAGATCCACCCCAAAGACACCCTAAACCTACCTGATCTTCTCCAAAAACCACAATTTACCCTTTTCCAACACGATGACCAACGAGAACCCAACAGAACCCAACAGAGACCCCAAAAAACGTCAAAAACACCCCAAACAAGAACGGCATCACCACCAAAACTGGAAGAAAATCCCCCAAAACCATAGATCCACCCCAAAGACACCCTAAACCTACCTGATCTTCTCCAAAACCCACAATTTACCCTTTTCCAACACGATGACCAACGAGAACCCAACAGAACCCAACAGAGACCCCAAAAAACGTCAAAAACACCCCAAAACAAGAACGGCATCACCACCAAAACTGGAAGAAAATCCCCCAAAACCATAGATCCACCCCAAAACCACCCTAAAACTACCTGATGTTCTCCAAAACCCACAATCCACTCCTATTTAACATAATGACAAACAAGAACCCAACAAAACCTAATGGAGACCCCAAAACACGTAAAAAACACCCCAAAAAATATCGGCATCACCACCAAAACTGGAAGAAAATCCCCAAAACAATAGATCCACCCCAAAACCACCCTAAACCTACCTGATTTTCTCCAAAACCCACAATTTACCCTTTTCCACCATGATAACCAACGAGAACCCAACAAAACCCAACGGAGACCCCAAAAAACGTCAAAAACACCCCAAACAAGAACGGCATCACCCCCAAACTGGAAGAAAATCCCCCAAAACCATAGATCCACCCCAAAGACACCCTAAACCTACCTGATGTTCTCCAAAAACCACAATTTACCCTTTTCCAACACGATGACCAACGAGAACCCAACAGAACCCAACAGAGACCCCAAAAAACGTCAAAAACACCCCAAACAAGAACGGCATCACCCCCAAAACTGGAAGAAAATCCCCAAAACCATAGATCCACCCCAAAACCACCCTAAAACTACCTGATGTTCTCCAAAACCCACAATCCACTCCTATTTAACATAATGACAAACAAGAACCCAACAAAACCTAATGGAGACCCCAAAACACGTCAAAAACACCACAAACAAGAACGGCATCACCCCCAAAACTGGAAGAAAATCCCCCAAAACCATAGATCCACCCCAAAGACACCCTAAACCTACCTGATGTTCTCCAAAACACACAATTTACCCTTTTCCAACAAGATGACCAACGAGAACCCAACAGAACCCAACAGAGACCCCAAAAACGTCAAAAACACCCCAAACAAGAACGGCATCACCACCAAAACTGGAAGAAAATCCCCAAAACCATAGATCCACCCCAAAACCACCCTAAACCTACCTGATGTTCTCCAAAACCCACAATCCACACCTATTTAACATAATGACAAACAAGAACCCAACAAAACCTAATGGACACACCAAAACACGTCAAAAACACCCCAAACAAGAACGGCATCACCCCCAAAACTGGAAGAAAATCCCCAAAACCATAGCCACCCCAAAACCACCCTAAACTTACCTGATGTTCTCCAAAACCCACAATTTACAATTTTCCACCATGATAACCAACGAGAACCCAACAAAACCCAACGGAGAACACAAAAAACGTCAAAAAAAACCCCAAACAAGAACGGCATCACCCCCAAAACTGGAAGAAAATCCCCCAAAACCATAGATCCACCCCAAAGACACCCTAAACCTACCTGATCTTCTCCAAAACCACAATTTACCCTTTTCCAACACGATGACCAACGAGAACCCAACAGAACCCAACAGAGACCCCAAAAAACGTCAAAAACACCCCAAAACAAGAACGGCATCACCACCAAAACTGGAAGAAAATCCCCCAAAACCATAGATCCACCCCAAAGACACCCTAAACCTACCTGATGTTCTCCAAAAACCACAATCCACTCCTATTTAACATAATGACAAACAAGAACCCAACAAAACCTAATGGAGACCCCAAAACACGTAAAAAACACCACAAACAAGAACGGCATCACCCCCAAAACTGGAAGAAAATCCCCCAAAACCATAGATCCACCCCAAAACCACCCTAAACCTACCTGATCTTCTCCAAAAACCACAATTTACCCTTTTCCAACACGATGACCAACGAGAACCCAACAGAACCCAACAGAGACCCCAAAAAACGTCAAAAACACCCCAAACAAGAACGGCATCACCCCAAAACTGGAAGAAAATCCCCAAAACCATAGATCCACCCCAAAACCACCCTAAAACCTACCTGATCTTCTCCAAAAACCACAATTTACACTTTTACAACACGATGACCAACGAGAACCCAACAGAACCCAACAGAGACCCCAAAAAACGTCAAAAACACCCCAAACCAAGAACGGCATCACCACCAAAACTGGAAGAAAATCCCCAAAACCATAGATCCACCCCAAAGACACCCTAAACCTACTGATCTTCTCCAAAACCCACAATTTACTTTTTTCCAACACGATGACCAACGAGAACCCAACAGAACCCAACAGAGACCCCAAAAAACGTCAAAAACACCCCAAACAAGAACGGCATCACCACCAAAAACTGGAAGAAAATCCCCCAAAACCATAGATCCACCCCAAAGACACCCTAAACCTACCTGATGTTCTCCAAAAACCACAATCCACTCCTATTTAACATAATGACAAACAAGAACCCAACAAAACCTAATGGAGACCCCAAAACACGTAAAAAACACCACAAACAAGAACGGCATCACCCCCAAAACTGGAAGAAAATCCCCCAAAACCATAGATCCACCCCAAAACCACCCTAAACCTACCTGATCTTCTCCAAAACCCACAATTTACCCTTTTCCACCATGATAACCAACGAGAACCAAACAAAACCCAACGGAGACCCCAAAAAACGTCAAAAAAACCCCAAACAAGAACGGCATCACCACCAAAACTGGAAGAAAATCCCCCAAAACCATAGATCCACCCCAAAACCACCCTAAACCTACCTGATCTTCTCCAAAAACCACAATTTACCCTTTTCCAACACGATGACCAACGAGAACCCAACAGAACCCAACAGAGACCCCAAAAAACGTCAAAAACACCCCAAACAAGAACGGCATCACCCCCAAAACTGGAAGAAAATCCCCCAAAACCATAGATCCACCCCAAAACCACCCTAAACCTACCTGATCTTCTCCAAAAACCACAATTTACACTTTTACAACACGATGACCAACGAGAACCCAACAGAACCCAACAGAGACCCCAAAAAACGTCAAAAACACCCCAAACAAGAACGGCATCACCACCAAAACTGGAAGAAAATCCCCCAAAACCATAGATCCACCCCAAAGACACCCTAAACCTACCTGATGTTCTCCAAAAACCACAATCCACACCTATTTAACATAATGACAAACAAGAACCCAACAAAACCTAATGGAGACCCCAAAACACGTAAAAAACACCACAAACAAGAACGGCATCACCCCCAAAACTGGAAGAAAATCCCCCAAAACCATAGATCCACCCCAAAACCACCCTAAACCTACCTGATCTTCTCCAAAAACCACAATTTACCCTTTTCCAACACGATGACCAACGAGAACCCAACAGAACCCAACAGAGACCCCAAAAAACGTCAAAAACACCCCAAACAAGAACGGCATCACCCCCAAAACTGGAAGAAAATCCCCCAAAACCATAGATCCACCCCAAAACCACCCTAAACCTACCTGATCTTCTCCAAAAACCACAATTTACACTTTTACAACACGATGACCAACGAGAACCCAACAGAACCCAACAGAGACCCCAAAAAACGTCAAAAACACCCCAAACAAGAACGGCATCACCACCAAAACTGGAAGAAAATCCCCCAAAACCATAGATCCACCCCAAAGACACCCTAAACCTACCTGATCTTCTCCAAAAACCACAATTTACCCTTTTCCAACACGATGACCAACGAGAACCCAACAGAACCCAACAGAGACCCCAAAAAACGTCAAAAACACCCCAAACAAGAACGGCATCACCCCCAAAACTGGAAGAAAATCCCCCAAAACCATAGATCCACCCCAAAACCACCCTAAAACTACCTGATGTTCTCCAAAACCCACAATCCACTCCTATTTAACATAATGACAAACAAGAACCCAACAAAACCTAATGGAGACCCCAAAACACGTAAAAAACACCCCAAAAAATATCGGCATCACCACCAAAACTGGAAGAAAATCCCCCAAAACAATAGATCCACCCCAAAACCACCCTAAACCTACCTGATTTTCTCCAAAACCCACAATTTACCCTTTTCCACCATGATAACCAACGAGAACCCAACAAAACCCAACGGAGACCCCAAAAAACGTCAAAAACACCCCAAACAAGAACGGCATCACCCCCAAAACTGGAAGAAAATCCCCCAAAACCATAGATCCACCCCAAAGACACCCTAAACCTACCTGATCTTCTCCAAAAACCACAATTTACCCTTTTCCAACACGATGACCAACGAGAACCCAACAGAACCCAACAGAGACCCCAAAAAACGTCAAAAACACCCCAAACAAGAACGGCATCACCCCCAAAACTGGAAGAAAATCCCCCAAAACCATAGATCCACCCCAAAACCACCCTAAAACTACCTGATGTTCTCCAAAACCCACAATCCACTCCTATTTAACATAATGACAAACAAGAACCCAACAAAACCTAATGGAGACCCCAAAACACGTCAAAAACACCACAAACAAGAACGGCATCACCACCAAAACTGGAAGAAAATCCCCCAAAACCATAGATCCACCCCAAAGACACCCTAAACCTACCTGATGTTCTCCAAAACACACAATTTACCCTTTTCCAACAAGATGACCAACGAGAACCCAACAAAACCCAACGGAGAACACAAAAAACGTCAAAAAAAACCCAAACAAGAACGGCATCACCCCCAAAACTGGAAGAAAATCCCCCAAAACCATAGATCCACCCCAAAGACACCCTAAACCTACCTGATCTTCTCCAAAACCCACAATTTACCCTTTTCCAACACGATGACCAACGAGAACCCAACAGAACCCAACAGAGACCCCAAAAAACGTCAAAAACACCCCAAACAAGAACGGCATCACCACCAAAACTGGAAGAAAATCCCCCAAAACCATAGATCCACCCCAAAGACACCCTAAACCTACCTGATGTTCTCCAAAAACCACAATCCACTCCTATTTAACATAATGACAAACAAGAACCCAACAAAACCTAATGGAGACCCCAAAACACGTAAAAAACACCACAAACAAGAACGGCATCACCCCCAAAACTGGAAGAAAATCCCCCAAAACCATAGATCCACCCCAAAACCACCCTAAACCTACCTGATCTTCTCCAAAAACCACAATTTACCCTTTTCCAACACGATGACCAACGAGAACCCAACAGAACCCAACAGAGACCCCAAAAAACGTCAAAAACACCCCAAACAAGAACGGCATCACCCCCAAAACTGGAAGAAAATCCCCCAAAACCATAGATCCACCCCAAAACCACCCTAAACCTACCTGATCTTCTCCAAAAACCACAATTTACACTTTTACAACACGATGACCAACGAGAACCCAACAGAACCCAACAGAGACCCCAAAAAACGTCAAAAACACCCCAAACAAGAACGGCATCACCACCAAAACTGGAAGAAAATCCCCCAGAACCATAGATCCACCCCAAAGACACCCTAAACCTACCTGATCTTCTCCAAAAACCACAATTTACCCTTTTCCAACACGATGACCAACGAGAACCCAACAGAACCCAACAGAGACCCCAAAAAACGTCAAAAACACCCCAAACAAGAACGGCATCACCACCAAAACTGGAAGAAAATCCCCCAAAACCATAGATCCACCCCAAAACCACCCTAAAACTACCTGATGTTCTCCAAAACCCACAATCCACTCCTATTTAACATAATGACAAACAAGAACCCAACAAAACCTAATGGAGACCCCAAAACACGTAAAAAACACCCCAAAAAATATCGGCATCACCACCAAAACTGGAAGAAAATCCCCCAAAACAATAGATCCACCCCAAAACCACCCTAAACCTACCTGATTTTCTCCAAAACCCACAATTTACCCTTTTCCACCATGATAACCAACGAGAACCCAACAAAACCCAACGGAGACCCCAAAAAACGTCAAAAACACCCCAAACAAGAACGGCATCACCCCCAAAACTGGAAGAAAATCCCCCAAAACCATAGATCCACCCCAAAGACACCCTAAACCTACCTGATCTTCTCCAAAAACCACAATTTACCCTTTTCCAACACGATGACCAACGAGAACCCAACAGAACCCAACAGAGACCCCAAAAAACGTCAAAAACACCCCAAACAAGAACGGCATCACCCCCAAAACTGGAAGAAAATCCCCCAAAACCATAGATCCACCCCAAAACCACCCTAAAACTACCTGATGTTCTCCAAAACCCACAATCCACTCCTATTTAACATAATGACAAACAAGAACCCAACAAAACCTAATGGAGACCCCAAAACACGTCAAAAACACCACAAACAAGAACGGCATCACCACCAAAACTGGAAGAAAATCCCCCAAAACCATAGATCCACCCCAAAGACACCCTAAACCTACCTGATGATCTCCAAAACACACAATTTACCCTTTTCCAACAAGATGACCAACGAGAACCCAACAGAACCCAACAGAGACCCCAAAAAACGTCAAAAACACCCCAAACAAGAACGGCATCACCACCAAAACTGGAAGAAAATCCCCCAAAACCATAGATCCACCCCAAAACCACCCTAAACCTACCTGATGTTCTCCAAAACCCACAATCCACACCTATTTAACATAATGACAAACAAGAACCCAACAAAACCTAATGGACACACCAAAACACGTCAAAAACACCCCAAACAAGAACGGCATCACCCCCAAAACTGGAAGAAAATCCCCCAAAACCATAGATCCACCCCAAAACCACCCTAAACTTACCTGATGTTCTCCAAAACCCACAATTTACAATTTTCCACCATGATAACCAACGAGAACCCAACAAAACCCAACGGAGAACACAAAAAACGTCAAAAAAACCCCAAACAAGAACGGCATCACCCCCAAAACTGGAAGAAAATCCCCCAAAACCATAGATCCACCCCAAAGACACCCTAAACCTACCTGATCTTCTCCAAAAACCACAATTTACCCTTTTCCAACACGATGACCAACGAGAACCCAACAGAACCCAACAGAGACCCCAAAAAACGTCAAAAAACACCCCAAACAAGAACGGCATCACCCCCAAAACTGGAAGAAAATCCCCCAAAACCATAGATCCACCCCAAAACCACCCTAAACCTACCTGATGTTCTCCAAAAACCACAATCCACTCCTATTTAACATAATGACAAACAAGAACCCAACAAAACCTAATGGAGACCCCAAAACACGTCAAAAACACCCCAAAAAATATCGGCATCACCCCCAAAACTGGAAGAAAATCCCCCAAAACCATAGATCCACCCCAAAACCACCCTAAACCTACCTGATCTTCTCCAAAAACCACAATATACCCTTTTCCACCATGATAACCAACGAGAACCCAACAAAACCCAACGGAGACCCCAAAAAACGTCAAAAAAAAACCCAAACAAGAACGGCATCACCACCAAAACTGGAAGAAAATCCCCCAAACCATAGATCCACCCCAAAGACACCCTAAACCTACCTGATCTTCTCCAAAAACCACAATTTACCCTTTTCCAACACGATGACCAACGAGAACCCAACAGAACCCAACAGAGACCCCAAAAAACGTCAAAAACACCCCAAACAAGAACGGCATCACCCCCAAAACTGGAAGAAAATCCCCCAAAACCATAGATCCACCCCAAAGACACCCTAAACCTACCTGATCTTCTCCAAAACCCACAATTTACCCTTTTCCAACACGATGACCAACGAGAACCCAACAGAACCCAACAGAGACCCCAAAAAACGTCAAAAACACCCCAAACAAGAACGGCATCACCCCCAAAACTGGAAGAAAATCCCCCAAAACCATAGATCCACCCCAAAACCACCCTAAAACTACCTGATGTTCTCCAAAACCCACAATCCACTCCTATTTAACATAATGACAAACAAGAACCCAACAAAACCTAATGGAGACCCCAAAACACGTAAAAAACACCCCAAAAAATATCGGCATCACCACCAAAACTGGAAGAAAATCCCCCAAAACAATAGATCCACCCCAAAACCACCCTAAACCTACCTGATTTTCTCCAAAACCCACAATTTACCCTTTTCCACCATGATAACCAACGAGAACCCAACAAAACCCAACGGAGACCCCAAAAAACGTCAAAAACACCACAAACAAGAACGGCATCACCCCCAAAACTGGAAGAAAATCCCCCAAAACCATAGATCCACCCCAAAGACACCCTAAACCTACCTGATGTTCTCCAAAAACCACAATTTACCCTTTTCCAACACGATGACCAACGAGAACCCAACAGAACCCAACAGAGACCCCAAAAAACGTCAAAAACACCCCAAACAAGAACGGCATCACCCCCAAAACTGGAAGAAAATCCCCCAAAACCATAGATCCACCCCAAAACCACCCTAAAACTACCTGATGTTCTCCAAAACCCACAATCCACTCCTATTTAACATAATGACAAACAAGAACCCAACAAAACCTAATGGAGACCCCAAAACACGTCAAAAACACCACAAACAAGAACGGCATCACCACCAAAACTGGAAGAAAATCCCCCAAAACCATAGATCCACCCCAAAGACACCCTAAACCTACCTGATGTTCTCCAAAACACACAATTTACCCTTTTCCAACAAGATGACCAACGAGAACCCAACAGAACCCAACAGAGACCCCAAAAAACGTCAAAAACACCCCAAACAAGAACGGCATCACCACCAAAACTGGAAGAAAATCCCCCAAAACCATAGATCCACCCCAAAACCACCCTAAACCTACCTGATGTTCTCCAAAACCCACAATCCACACCTATTTAACATAATGACAAACAAGAACCCAACAAAACCTAATGGACACACCAAAACACGTCAAAAACACCCCAAACAAGAACGGCATCACCCCCAAAACTGGAAGAAAATCCCCCAAAACCATAGATCCACCCCAAAACCACCCTAAACTTACCTGATGTTCTCCAAAACCCACAATTTACAATTTTCCACCATGATAACCAACGAGAACCCAACAAAACCCAACGGAGAACACAAAAAACGTCAAAAAAACCCCAAACAAGAACGGCATCACCCCCAAAACTGGAAGAAAATCCCCCAAAACCATAGATCCACCCCAAAGACACCCTAAACCTACCTGATCTTCTCCAAAAACCACAATTTACCCTTTTCCAACACGATGACCAACGAGAACCCAACAGAACCCAACAGAGACCCCAAAAAACGTCAAAAACACCCCAAACAAGAACGGCATCACCACCAAAACTGGAAGAAAATCCCCCAAAACCATAGATCCACCCCAAAGACACCCTAAACCTACCTGATCTTCTCCAAAACCCACAATCCACTCCTATTTAACATAATGACAAACAAGAACCCAACAAAACCTAATGGAGACCCCAAAACACGTAAAAAACACCACAAACAAGAACGGCATCACCCCCAAAACTGGAAGAAAATCCCCCAAAACCATAGATCCACCCCAAAACCACCCTAAACCTACCTGATCTTCTCCAAAAACCACAATTTAACCTTTTCCAACACGATGACCAACGAGAACCCAACAGAACCCAACAGAGACCCCAAAAAACGTCAAAAACACCCCAAACAAGAACGGCATCACCCCCAAAACTGGAAGAAAATCCCCCAAAACCATAGATCCACCCCCAAAACCACCCTAAACCTACCTGATCTTCTCCAAAAACCACAATTTACACTTTTACAACACGATGACCAACGAGAACCCAACAGAACCCAACAGAGACCCCAAAAAACGTCAAAAACACCCCAAACAAGAACGGCATCACCACCAAAACTGGAAGAAAATCCCCCAAAACCATAGATCCACCCCCAAAGACACCCTAAACCTACCTGATCTTCTCCAAAAACCACAATTTACCCTTTTCCAACACGATGACCAACGAGAACCCAACAGAACCCAACAGAGACCCCAAAAAACGTCAAAAACACCCCAAACAAGAACGGCATCACCCCCAAAACTGGAAGAAAATCCCCCAAAACCATAGATCCACCCCAAAACCACCCTAAAACTACCTGATGTTCTCCAAAACCCACAATCCACTCCTATTTAACATAATGACAAACAAGAACCCAACAAAACCTAATGGAGACCCCAAAACACGTAAAAAACACCCCAAAAAATATCGGCATCACCACCAAAACTGGAAGAAAATCCCCCAAAACAATAGATCCACCCCAAAACCACCCTAAACCTACCTGATTTTCTCCAAAACCCACAATTTACCCTTTTCCACCATGATAAACAACGAGAACCCAACAAAACCCAACGGAGACCCCAAAAAACGTCAAAAACACCACAAACAAGAACGGCATCACCCCCAAAACTGGAAGAAAATCCCCCAAAACCATAGATCCACCCCAAAGACACCCTAAACCTACCTGATCTTCTCCAAAAACCACAATTTACCCTTTTCCAACACGATGACCAACGAGAACCCAACAGAACCCAACAGAGACCCCAAAAAACGTCAAAAACACCCCAAACAAGAACGGCATCACCCCCAAAACTGGAAGAAAATCCCCCAAAACCATAGATCCACCCCAAAACCACCCTAAAACTACTTGATGTTCTCCAAAACCCACAATCCACTCCTATTTAACATAATGACAAACAAGAACCCAACAAAACCTAATGGAGACCCCAAAACACGTCAAAAACACCACAAACAAGAACGGCATCACCACCAAAACTGGAAGAAAATCCCCCAAAACCATAGATCCACCCCAAAGACACCCTAAACCTACCTGATGTTCTCCAAAACACACAATTTACCCTTTTCCAACAAGATGACCAACGAGAACCCAACAGAACCTAACAGAGACCCCAAAAAACGTCAAAAACACCCCAAACAAGAACGGCATCACCACCAAAACTGGAAGAAAATCCCCCAAAACCATAGATCCACCCCAAAACCACCCTAAACCTACCTGATGTTCTCCAAAACCCACAATCCACACCTATTTAACATAATGACAAACAAGAACCCAACAAAACCTAATGGACACACCAAAACACGTCAAAAACACCCCAAACAAGAACGGCATCACCCCCAAAACTGGAAGAAAATCCCCCAAAACCATAGATCCACCCCAAAACCACCCTAAACTTACCTGATGTTCTCCAAAACCCACAATTTACAATTTTCCACCATGATAACCAACGAGAACCCAACAAAACCCAACGGAGAACACAAAAAACGTCAAAAAAACCCCAAACAAGAACGGCATCACCCCCAAAACTGGAAGAAAATCCCCCAAAACCATAGATCCACCCCAAAGACACCCTAAACCTACCTGATCTTCTCCAAAAAACACAATTTACCCTTTTCCAACACGATGACCAACGAGAACCCAACAGAACCCAACAGAGACCCCAAAAAACGTCAAAAACACCCCAAACAAGAACGGCATCACCCCCAAAACTGGAAGAAAATCCCCCAAAACCATAGATCCACCCCAAAACCACCCTAAACCTACCTGATGTTCTCCAAAAACCACAATCCACTCCTATTTAACATAATGACAAACAAGAACCCAACAAAACCTAATGGAGACCCCAAAACACGTAAAAAAGACCACAAAAAATATCGGCATCACCCCCAAAACTGGAAGAAAATCCCCCAAAACCATAGATCCACCCCAAAACCACCCTAAACCTACCTGATCTTCTCCAAAAACCACAATATACCCTTTTCCACCATGATAACCAACGAGAACCCAACAAAACCCAACGGAGACCCCAAAAAACGTCAAAAAAACCCCAAACAAGAACGGCATCACCACCAAAACTGGAAGAAAATCCCCCAAAACCATAGATCCACCCCAAAGACACCCTAAACCTACCTGATCTTCTCCAAAACCCACAATTTACCCTTTTCCAACACGATGACCAACGAGAACCCAACAGAACCCAACAGAGACCCCAAAAAACGTCAAAAACACCCCAAACAAGAACGGCATCACCCCCAAAACTGGAAGAAAATCCCCCAAAACCATAGATCCACCCCAAAGACACCCTAAACCTACCTGATCTTCTCCAAAACCCACAATTTACCCTTTTCCAACACGATGACCAACGAGAACCCAACAGAACCCAACAGAGACCCCAAAAAACGTCAAAAACACCCCAAACAAGAACGGCATCACCCCCAAAACTGGAAGAAAATCCCCCAAAACCATAGATCCACCCCAAAGACACCCTAAACCTACCTGATCTTCTCCAAAAACCACAATTTACACTTTTACAAGACGATGACCAACGAGAACCCAACAGAACCCAACAGAGACCCCAAAAAACGTCAAAAACACCCCAAACAAGAACGGCATCACCACCAAAACTGGAAGAAAATCCCCCAAAACCATAGATCCACCCCAAAATCACCCTAACACTACCTGATGTTCTCCAAAACCCACAATCCACTCCTATTTAACATAATGACAAACAAGAACCCAAAAAAACCTAATGGAGACCCCAAAACACGTAAAAAACACCCCAAAAAATATCGGCATCACCACCAAAACTGGAAGAAAATCCCCCAAAACAATAGATCCACCCCAAAACCACCCTAAACCTACCTGATTTTCTCCAAAACCCACAATTTACCCTTTTCCACCATGATAACCAACGAGAACCCAACAAAACCCAACGGAGACCCCAAAAAACGTCAAAAACACCCCAAACAAGAACGGCATCACCCCCAAAACTGGAAGAAAATCCCCCAAAACCATAGATCCACCCCAAAGACACCCTAAACCTACCTGATCTTCTCCAAAAACCACAATTTACCCTTTTCCAACACGATGACCAACGAGAACCCAACAGAACCCAACAGAGACCCCAAAAAACGTCAAAAACACCCCAAACAAGAACGGCATCACCCCCAAAACTGGAAGAAAATCCCCCAAAACCATAGATCCACCCCAAAACCACCCTAAAACTACCTGATGTTCTCCAAAACCCACAATCCACTCCTATTTAACATAATGACAAACAAGAACCCAACAAAACCTAATGGAGACCCCAAAACACGTCAAAAACACCACAAACAAGAACGGCATCACCACCAAAACTGGAAGAAAATCCCCCAAAACCATAGATCCACCCCAAAGACACCCTAAACCTACCTGATGTTCTCCAAAACACACAATTTACCCTTTTCCAACAAGATGACCAACGAGAACCCAACAGAACCTAACAGAGACCCCAAAAAACGTCAAAAACACCCCAAACAAGAACGGCATCACCACCAAAACTGGAAGAAAATCCCCCAAAACCATAGATCCACCCCAAAACCACCCTAAACCTACCTGATGTTCTCCAAAACCCACAATCCACACCTATTTAACATAATGACAAACAAGAACCCAACAAAAACCTAATGGACACACCAAAACACGTCAAAAACACCCCAAACAAGAACGGCATCACCCCCAAAACTGGAAGAAAATCCCCCAAAACCATAGATCCACCCCAAAACCACCCTAAACTTACCTGATGTTCTCCAAAACCCACAATTTACAATTTTCCACCATGATAACCAACGAG
This sequence comes from Aythya ferina, assembly GCF_964211825.1. Lineage (NCBI taxonomy): Eukaryota > Metazoa > Chordata > Aves > Anseriformes > Anatidae > Aythya > Aythya ferina. Next base: position 83,898 of record NW_028181296.1, on the reverse strand, counting down.
AACCCAACAAAACCCAACGGAGAACACAAAAAACGTCAAAAAAACCCCAAACAAGAACGGCATCACCCCCAAAACTGGAAGAAAATCCCCCAAAACCATAGATCCACCCCAAAGACACCCTAAACCTACCTGATCTTCTCCAAAAAAACACAATTTACCCTTTTCCAACACGATGACCAACGAGAACCCAACAGAACCCAACAGAGACCCCAAAAAACGTCAAAAACACCCCAAACAAGAACGGCATCACCCCCAAAACTGGAAGAAAATCCCCCAAAACCATAGATCCACCCCAAAACCACCCTAAACCTACCTGATGTTCTCCAAAAACCACAATCCACTCCTATTTAACATAATGACAAACAAGAACCCAACAAAACCTAATGGAGACCCCAAAACACGTAAAAAAGACCACAAAAAATATCGGCATCACCCCCAAAACTGGAAGAAAATCCCCCAAAACCATAGATCCACCCCAAAACCACCCTAAACCTACCTGATCTTCTCCAAAAACCACAATATACCCTTTTCCACCATGATAACCAACGAGAACCCAACAAAACCCAACGGAGACCCCAAAAAACGTCAAAAAAACCCCAAACAAGAACGGCATCACCACCAAAACTGGAAGAAAATCCCCCAAAACCATAGATCCACCCCAAAGACACCCTAAACCTACCTGATCTTCTCCAAAACCCACAATTTACCCTTTTCCAACACGATGACCAACGAGAACCCAACAGAACCCAACAGAGACCCCAAAAAACGTCAAAAACACCCCAAACAAGAACGGCATCACCCCCAAAACTGGAAGAAAATCCCCCAAAACCATAGATCCACCCCAAAGACACCCTAAACCTACCTGATCTTCTCCAAAACCCACAATTTACCCTTTTCCAACACGATGACCAACGAGAACCCAACAGAACCCAACAGAGACCCCAAAAACGTCAAAAACACCCCAAACAAGAACGGCATCACCCCCAAAACTGGAAGAAAATCCCCCAAAACCATAGATCCACCCCAAAACCACCCTAAACCTACCTGATGTTCTCCAAAAACCACAATTTACACTTTTACAAGACGATGACCAACGAGAACCCAACAGAACCCAACAGAGACCCCAAAAAACGTCAAAAACACCCCAAACAAGAACGGCATCACCACCAAAACTGGAAGAAAATCCCCCAAAACCATAGATCCACCCCAAAGACACCCTAAACCTACCTGATCTTCTCCAAAAACCACAATTTACCCTTTTCCAACACGATGACCAACGAGAACCCAACAGAACCCAACAGAGACCCCAAAAAACGTCAAAAACACCCCAAACAAGAACGGCATCACCACCAAAACTGGAAGAAAATCCCCCAAAACCATAGATCCACCCCAAAACCACCCTAACACTACCTGATGTTCTCCAAAACCCACAATCCACTCCTATTTAACATAATGACAAACAAGAACCCAAAAAAACCTAATGGAGACCCCAAAACACGTAAAAAACACCCCAAAAAATATCGGCATCACCACCAAAACTGGAAGAAAATCCCCCAAAACAATAGATCCACCCCAAAACCACCCTAAACCTACCTGATTTTCTCCAAAACCCACAATTTACCCTTTTCCACCATGATAACCAACGAGAACCCAACAAAACCCAACGGAGACCCCAAAAAACGTCAAAAACACCCCAAACAAGAACGGCATCACCCCCAAAACTGGAAGAAAATCCCCCAAAACCATAGATCCACCCCAAAGACACCCTAAACCTACCTGATCTTCTCCAAAAACCACAATTTACCCTTTTCCAACACGATGACCAACGAGAACCCAACAGAACCCAACAGAGACCCCAAAAAACGTCAAAAACACCCCAAACAAGAACGGCATCACCCCCAAAACTGGAAGAAAATCCCCCAAAACCATAGATCCACCCCAAAACCACCCTAAAACTACCTGATGTTCTCCAAAACCCACAATCCACTCCTATTTAACATAATGACAAACAAGAACCCAACAAAACCTAATGGAGACCCCAAAACACGTCAAAAACACCCCAAACAAGAACGGCATCACCCCCAAAACTGGAAGAAAATCCCCCAAAACCATAGATCCACCCCAAAGACACCCTAAAACTACCTGATGTTCTCCAAAACCCACAATTTACCCTTTTCCAACAAGATGACCAACGAGAACCCAACAGAACCCAACAGAGACCCCAAAAAACGTCAAAAACACCCCAACCAAGAACGGCATCACCCCCAAAACTGGAAGAAAATCCCCCAAAACCATAGATCCACCCCAAAACCACCCTAAACATACATGATCTTCTCCAAAAACCACAATCCACACCTATTTAACATAATGACAAACAAGAACCCAACAAAACCTAATGGACACACCAAAACACGTCAAAAACACCCCAAACAAGAACGGCATCACCCCCAAAACTGGAAGAAAATCCCCCAAAACCATAGATCCACCCCAAAACCACCCTAAACCTACCTGATGTTCTCCAAAACCCACAATTTACAATTTTCCACCATGATAACCAACGAGAACCCAACAAAACCCAACGGAGAACACAAAAAACGTCAAAAACACCCCAAACAAGAACGGCATCACCCCCAAAACTGGAAGAAAATCCCCCAAAACCATAGATCCACCCCAAAGACACCCTAAACCTACCTGATGTTCTCCAAAACCCACAATTTACCCTTTTCCAACACGATGACCAACGAGAACCCAACAGAACCCAACAGAGACCCCAAAAAACGTCAAAAACACCCCAAACAAGAACGGCATCACCCCCAAAACTGGAAGAAAATCCCCCAAAACCATAGATCCACCCCAAAACCACCCTAAAACTACCTGATGTTCTCCAAAACCCACAATTTACACTTTTACAACACGATGACCAACGAGAACCCAACAGAACCCAACAGAGACCCCAAAAAACGTCAAAAACACCCCAAACAAGAACGGCATCACCACCAAAACTGGAAGAAAATCCCCCAAAATAATAGATCCACCCCAAAGACACCCTAAACCTACCTGATCTTCTCCAAAACCCACAATTTACCCTTTTCCAAAACGATGACCAACGAGAACCCAACAGAACCCAACAGAGACCCCAAAACACGTCAAAAACACCCCAAACAAGAACGGCATCACCACCAAAACTGGAAGAAAATCCCCCAAAACCATAGATCCACCCCAAAACCACCCTAAAACTACCTGATGTTCTCCAAAAACCACAATCCACTCCTATTTAACATAATGACAAACAAGAACCCAACAAAACCTAATGGAGACCCCAAAACACGTAAAAAACACCCCAAAAAATATCGGCATCACCACCAAAACTGGAAGAAAATCCCCCAAAACAATAGATCCACCCCAAAACCACCCTAAACCTACCTGATTTTCTCCAAAACCCACAATTTACCCTTTTCCACCATGATAACCAACGAGAACCCAACAAAACCCAACGGAGACCCCAAAAAACGTCAAAAAACACCCCAAACAAGAACGGCATCACCCCCAAAACTGGAAGAAAATCCCCCAAAACCATAGATCCACCCCAAAACCACCCTAAACCTACCTGATCTTCTCCAAAAACCACAATTTACCCTTTTCCAACACGATGACCAACGAGAACCCAACAGAACCCAACAGAGACCCCAAAAAACGTCAAAAACACCCCAAACAAGAACGGCATCACCCCCAAAACTGGAAGAAAATCCCTCAAAACCATAGATCCACCCCAAAACCACCCTAAAACTACCTGATGTTCTCCAAAACCCACAATCCACTCCTATTTAACATAATGACAAACAAGAACCCAACAAAAACCTAATGGAGACCCCAAAACACGTCAAAAACACCACAAACAAGAACGGCATCACCCCCAAAACTGGAAGAAAATCCCCCAAAACCATAGATCCACCCCAAAGACACCCTAAACCTACCTGATGTTCTCCAAAACCCACAATTTACCCTTTTCCAACACGATGACCAACGAGAACCCAACAGAACCCAACAGAGACCCCAAAAACGTCAAAAACACCCCAAACAAGAACGGCATCACCACCAAAACTGGAAGAAAATCCCCCAAAACCATAGATCCACCCCAAAGACACCCTAAACCTACCTGATGTTCTCCAAAAACCACAATCCACACCTATTTAACATAATGACAAACAAGAACCCAACAAGGAAACATAATGGAGACCCCAAAACACGTAAAAAACACCACAAACAAGAACGGCATCACCCCCAAAACTGGAAGAAAATCCCCCAAAACCATAGATCCACCCCAAAACCACCCTAAACCTACCTGATCTTCTCCAAAAACCACAATTTACCCTTTTCCAACACGATGACCAACGAGAACCCAACAGAACCCAACAGAGACCCCAAAAAACGTCAAAAACACCCCAAACAAGAACGGCATCACCCCCAAAACTGGAAGAAAATCCCCCAAAACCATAGATCCACCCCAAAACCACCCTAAACCTACCTGATCTTCTCCAAAAACCACAATTTACACTTTTACAACACGATGACCAACGAGAACCCAACAGAACCCAACAGAGACCCCAAAAAACGTCAAAAACACCCCAAACAAGAACGGCATCACCACCAAAACTGGAAGAAAATCCCCCAAAACCATAGATCCACCCCAAAGACACCCTAAACCTACCTGATCTTCTCCAAAAACCACAATTTACCCTTTTCCAACACGATGACCAACGAGAACCCAACAAAACCTAATGGAGACCCCAAAACACGTCAAAAACACCACAAACAAGAACGGCATCACCACCAAAACTGGAAGAAAATCCCCCAAAACCATAGATCCACCCCAAAACCACCCTAACACTACCTGATGTTCTCCAAAACCCACAATCCACTCCTATTTAACATAATGACAAACAAGAACCCAACAAAACCTAATGGAGACCCCAAAACACGTAAAAAACACCCCAAAAAATATCGGCATCACCACCAAAACTGGAAGAAAATCCCCCAAAACAATAGATCCACCCCAAAACCACCCTAAACCTACCTGATTTTCTCCAAAACCCACAATTTACCCTTTTCCACCATGATAACCAACGAGAACCCAACAAAACCCAACGGAGACCCCAAAAAACGTCAAAAACACCCCAAACAAGAACGGCATCACCACCAAAACTGGAAGAAAATCCCCCAAAACCATAGATCCACCCCAAAGACACCCTAAACCTACCTGATCTTCTCCAAAAACCACAATTTACCCTTTTCCAACACGATGACCAACGAGAACCCAACAGAACCCAACAGAGACCCCAAAAAACGTCAAAAACACCCCAAACAAGAACGGCATCACCCCCAAAACTGGAAGAAAATCCCCCAAAACCATAGATCCACCCCAAAACCACCCTAAAACTACCTGATGTTCTCCAAAACCCACAATCCACTCCTATTTAACATAATGACAAACAAGAACCCAACAAAACCTAATGGAGACCCCAAAACACGTCAAAAACACCACAAACAAGAACGGCATCACCCCCAAAACTGGAAGAAAATCCCCCAAAACCATAGATCCACCCCAAAGACACCCTAAACCTACCTGATGTTCTCCAAAACACACAATTTACCCTTTTCCAAAAAGATGACCAACGAGAACCCAACAGAACCCAACAGAGACCCCAAAAAACGTCAAAAACACCCCAAACAAGAACGGCATCACCACCAAAACTGGAAGAAAATCCCCCAAAACCATAGATCCACCCCAAAACCACCCTAAACCTACCTGATCTTCTCCAAAAACCACAATCCACACCTATTTAACATAATGACAAACAAGAACCCAACAAAACCTAATGGACACACCAAAACACGTCAAAAACACCCCAAACAAGAACGGCATCACCCCCAAAACTGGAAGAAAATCCCCCAAAACCATAGATCCACCCCAAAACCACCCTAAACCTACCTGATGTTCTCCAAAACCCACAATTTACAATTTTCCACCATGATAACCAACGAGAACCCAACAAAACCCAACGGAGAACACAAAAAACGTCAAAAACACCCCAAACAAGAACGGCATCACCCCCAAAACTGGAAGAAAATCCCCCAAAACCATAGATCCACCCCAAAGACACCCTAAACCTACCTGATCTTCTCCAAAACCCACAATTTACCCTTTTCCAACACGATGACCAACGAGAACCCAACAGAACCCAACAGAGACCCCAAAAAACGTCAAAAACACCCCAAACAAGAACGGCATCACCCCCAAAACTGGAAGAAAATCCCCCAAAACCATAGATCCACCCCAAAACCACCCTAAAACTACCTGATGTTCTCCAAAACCCACAATCCACTCCTATTTAACATAATGACAAACAAGAACCCAACAAAACCTAATGGAGACACCAAAACACGTAAAAAACACCACAAAAAATATCGGCATCACCCCCAAAACTGGAAGAAAATCCCCAAAACCATAGATCCACCCCAAAACCACCCTAAACCTACCTGATGTTCTCCAAAACCCACAATATACCCTTTTCCACCATGATAACCAACGAGAACCCAACAAAACCCAACGGAGACCCCAAAAAACGTCAAAAAAAACCCCAAACAAGAACGGCATCACCACCAAAACTGGAAGAAAATCCCCCAAAACCATAGATCCACCCCAAAGACACCCTAAACCTACCTGATGTTCTCCAAAACCCACAATCCACTCCTATTTAACATAATGAAGAAAGGAGAGGATCACTCCCCCAAAAAGAAGAAAACCCAAATACCATGAATCCACGCGAAAAGTCCCCCTAAACCTACCTGAAGTTCTCCAAAACCCACAATTTACACTTTTACAACACGATGACCAACGAGAACCCAACAGAACCCAACAGAGACCCCAAAAAACGTCAAAAACACCCCAAACAAGAACGGCATCACCACCAAAACTGGAAGAAAATCCCCCAAAACCATAGATCCACCCCAAAGACACCCTAAAACTACCTGATGTTCTCCAAAACCCCACAATCCACTCCTATTTAACATAATGACAAACAAGAACCCAACAAACCTAATGGAGACCCCAAAACACGTCAAAAACACCCCAAACAAGAACGGCATCACCCCCAAAACTGGAAGAAAATCCCCCAAAACCATAGATCCACCCCAAAGACACCCTAAACCTACCTGATCTTCTCCAAAAACCACAATTTACCCTTTTCCAACACGATGACCAACGAGAACCCAACAGAACCCAACAGAGACCCCAAAAAACGTCAAAAACACCCCAAACAAGAACGGCATCACCACCAAAACTGGAAGAAAATCCCCCAAAACCATAGATCCACCCCAAAGACACCCTAAACCTACCTGATCTTCTCCAAAACCCACAATCCACTCCTATTTAACATAATGACAAACAAGAACCCAACAAAACCTAATGGAGACACCAAAACACGTCAACAACACACCAAACAAGAACGGCATCACCCCCAAAACTGGAAGAAAATCCCCCAAAACAATAGATCCACCCCAAAACCACCCTAAACCTACCTGATGTTCTCCAAAACCCACAATTTACAATTTTCCACCATGATAACCAACGAGAACCCAACAAAACCCAACGGAGAACACAAAAAACGTCAAAAACACCCCAAACAAGAACGGCATCACCCCAAAACTGGAAGAAAATCCCCCAAAACCATAGATCCATCCCAAAACCACCCTAAACCTACCTGATGTTCTCCAAAACCCACAATTTACCCTTTTCCAACACGATGACCAACGAGAACCCAACAGAACCCAACAGAGACCCCAAAAAACGTCAAAAACACCCCAAACAAGAACGGCATCACCACCAAAACTGGAAGAAAATCCCCCAAAACCATAGATCCACCCCAAAGACACCCTAAACCTACCTGATGTTCTCCAAAAACCACAATCCACACCTATTTAACATAATGACAAACAAGAACCCAACAAAACCTAATGGAGACCCCAAAACACGTCAAAAACACCCCAAACAAGAACGGCATCACCCCCAAAACTGGAAGAAAATCCCCCAAAACCATAGATCCACCCCAAAACCACCCTAAACCTACCTGATCTTCTCCAAAACCCACAATTTACCCTTTTCCACCATGATAACCAACGAGAACCAAACAAAACCCAACGGAGACCCCAAAAAACGTCAAAAACACCCCAAACAAGAACGGCATCACCCCCAAAACTGGAAGAAAATCCCCCAAAACCATAGATCCACCCCAAAACCACCCTAAACCTACCTGATCTTCTCCAAAAACCACAATTTACAATTTTCCACCATGATAACCAACGAGAACACAACAAACCCAACGGAGAACACAAAAAACGTCAAAAACACCCCAAACAAGAACGGCATCACCCCCAAAACTGGAAGAAAATCCCCCAAAACCATAGATCCACCCCAAAGACACCCTAAACCTACCTGATGTTCTCCAAAACCCACAATTTACCCTTTTCCAACACGATGACCAACGAGAACCCAACAGAACCCAACAGAGACCCCAAAAAACGTCAAAAACACCCCAAACAAGAACGGCATCACCACCAAAACTGGAAGAAAATCCCCCAAAACCATAGATCCACCCCAAAGACACCCTAAACCTACCTGATGTTCTCCAAAAACCACAATCCACACCTATTTAACATAATGACAAACAAGAACCCAACAAAACCTAATGGAGACACCAAAACACGTAAAAAACACCACAAAAAATATCGACATCACCCCCAAAACTGGAAGAAAATCCCCCAAAACCATAGATCCACCCCAAAACCACCCTAAACCTACCTGATGTTCTCCAAAACCCACAATTTACCCTTTTCCACCATGATAACCAACGAGAACCAAACAAAACCCAACGGAGACCCCAAAAAACGTCAAAAACACCCCAAACAAGAACGGCATCACCCCCAAAACTGGAAGAAAATCCCCCAAAACCATAGATCCACCCCAAAACCACACTAAACCTACCTGATCTTCTCCAAAACCCACAATTTACCCTTTTCCACCATGATAACCAACGAGAACCCAACAAAACCCAACGGAGACCCCAAAAAACGTCAAAAACACCCCAAACAAGAACGGCATCACCCCCAAAACTGGAAGAAAATCCCCCAAAACCATAGATCCACCCCAAAGAAACCCTAAACCTACCTGATGTTCTCCAAAAACCACAATTTACCCTTTTCCAACACGATGACCAACGAGAACCCAACAGAACCCAACAGAGACCCCAAAAAACGTCAAAAACACCCCAAACAAGAACGGCATCACCACCAAAACTGGAAGAAAATCCCCCAAAACCATAGATCCACCCCAAAACCACCCTAAACCTACCTGATGTTCTCCAAAAACCACAATCCACTCCTATTTAACATAATGACAAACAAGAACCCAACAAAACCTAATGGAGACTCCAAATCACGTAAAAAACACCCCAAAAAATATCGGCATCACCCCCAAAACTGGAAGAAAATCCCCCAAAACCATAGATCCACCCCAAAACCACCCTAAAACTACCTGATGTTCTCCAAAAACCACAATCCACTCCTATTTAACATAATGACAAACAAGAACCCAACAAAACCTAATGGAGACCCCAAAACACGTAAAAAACACCCCAAAAAATATCGGCATCACCACCAAAACTGGAAGAAAATCCCCCAAAACCATAGATCCACCCCAAAGACACCCTAAACCTACCTGATTTTCTCCAAAACCCACAATTTACCCTTTTCCACCATGATAACCAACGAGAACCCAACAAAACCCAACGGAGACCCCAAAAAACGTCAAAAAAACCCCAAACAAGAACGGCATCACCACCAAAACTGGAAGAAAATCCCCCAAAACCATAGATCCACCCCAAAGACACCCTAAACCTACCTGATGTTCTCCAAAACCCACAATTTACCCTTTTCCAACACGATGACCAACGAGAACCCAACAGAACCCAACAGAGACCCCAAAAAACGTCAAAAACACCCCAAACAAGAACGGCATCACCACCAAAACTGGAAGAAAATCCCCCAAAACCATAGATCCACCCCAAAGAAACTGTAAACCTACCTGATGTTCTCCAAAAACGACAATCAACACCTATTTAACATAATGACAAACAAGAACCCAACAAAACCTAATGGAGACACCAAAACACGTCAAAAACACCCCAAAAAATATCGGCATCACCCCCAAAACTGGAAGAAAATCCCCCAAAACCATAGATCCACCCCAAAACCACCCTAAACCTACCTGATGTTCTCCAAAACCCACAATTTACCCTTTTCCACCATGATAACCAACGAGAACCCAACAAAACCCAACGGAGACCCCAAAAAACGTCAAAAACACCCCAAACAAGAACGGCATCACCCCCAAAACTGGAAGAAAATCCCCCAAAACCATAGATCCACCCCTAAACCACCCTAAACCTACCTGATCTTCTCCAAAACCCACAATTTACCCTTTTCCAACACGATGACCAACGAGAACCCAACAGAACCCAACAGAGACCCCAAAAAACGTCAAAAACACCCCAAACAAGAACGGCATCACCCCCAAAACTGGAAGAAAATCCTCGAAAACCATAGATCCACCCCAAAACCACCCTAAACCTACCTGATCTTCTCCAAAAACCACAATTTACCCTTTTCCAACACGATGACCAACGAGAACCCAACAGAACCCAACAGAGACCCCAAAAAACGTCAAAAACACCCCAAACAAGAACGGCATCACCACCAAAACTGGAAGAAAATCCCCCAAAACCATAGATCCACCCCAAAACCACCCTAAAACTACCTGATGTTCTCCAAAACCGACAATCCACTCCTATTTAACATAATGACAAACAAGAACCCAACAAAACCTAATGGAGACCCCAAAACACGTCAAAAACACCCCAAAAAATATCGGCATCACCACCAAAACTGGAAGAAAATCCCCCAAAACCATAGATCCACCCCAAAACCACCCTAAACCTACCTGATGTTCTCCAAAACCCACAATTTACCCTTTTCCACCATGATAACCAACGAGAACCCAACAAAACCCAACGGAGACCACAAAACACGTAAAAAAAACCCCAAACAAGAACGGCATCACCACCAAAACTGGAAGAAAATCCCCCAAAACCATAGATCCACCCCAAAGACACCCTAAACCTACCTGATGTTCTCCAAAACCCACAATTTACCCTTTTCCAACACGATGACCAACGAGAACCCAACAGAACCCAACAGAGACCCCAAAAAACGTCAAAAACACCCCAAACAAGAACGGCATCACCACCAAAACTGGAAGAAAATCCCCCAAAACCATAGATCCACCCCAAAGAAACTGTAAACCTACCTGATGTTCTCCAAAAACCACAATTTACCCTTTTCCAACACGATGACCAACGAGAACCCAACAGAACCCAACAGAGACCCCAAAAAACGTCAAAAACACCCCAAACAAGAACGGCATCACCCCCAAAACTGGAAGAAAATCCCCCAAAACCATAGATCCACCCCAAAACCACCCTAAAACTACCTGATGTTCTCCAAAACCCACAATCCACACCTATTTAACATAATGACAAACAAGAACCCAACAAAACCTAATGGAGACCCCAAAACACGTCAAAAACACCCCAAAAAATATCGGCATCACCCCCAAAACTGGAAGAAAATCCCCCAAAACCATAGATCCACCCCAAAGACACCCTAAACCTACCTGATTTTCTCCAAAACCCACAATTTACCCTTTTCCACCATGATAACCAACGAGAACCCAACAAAACCCAACGGAGACCCCAAAAAACGTCAAAAAAACCCCAAACAAGAACGGCATCACCACCAAAACTGGAAGAAAATCCCCCAAAACCATAGATCCACCCCAAAGACACCCTAAACCTACCTGATCTTCTCCAAAACCCACAATTTACCCTTTTCCAACACGATGACCAACGAGAACCCAACAGAACCCAACAGAGACCCCAAAAAACGTCAAAAACACCCCAAACAAGAACGGCATCACCACCAAAACTGGAAGAAAATCCCCCAAAACCATAGATCCACCCCAAAGACACTCTAAACCTACCTGATGTTCTCCAAAAACGACAATCAACACCTATTTAACATAATGACAAACAAGAACCCAACAAAACCTAATGGAGACACCAAAACACGTCAAAAACACCCCAAACAAGAACGGCATCACCACCAAAACTGGAAGAAAATCCGCCAAAACCATAGATCCACCCCAAAACCACCCTAAACCTACCTGATGTTCTCCAAAACCCACAATTTACCCTTTTCCACCATGATAACCAACAAGAACCCAACAAAACCCAACGGAGACCCCAAAAAACGTCAAAAACACCCCAAACAAGAACGGCATCACCCCCAAAACTGGAAGAAAATCCCCCAAAACCATAGATCCACCCCAAAGACACCCTAAACCTCCCTGATCTTCTCCAAAACCCACAATTTACCCTTTTCCAACACGATGACCAACGAGAACCCAACAGAACCCAACAGAGACCCCAAAAAACGTCAAAAACACCCCAAACAAGAACGGCATCACCACCAAAACTGGAAGAAAATCCCCCAAAACCATAGATCCACCCCAAAACCACCCTAAACCTACCTGATCTTCTCCAAAACCCACAATTTACCCTTTTCCACCATGATAACCAACGAGAACCCAACAAAACCCAACGGAGACCCCAAAAAACGTCAAAAACACCCCAAACAAGAACGGCATCACCCCCAAAACTGGAAGAAAATCCCCCAAAACCATAGATCCACCCCAAAGACACCCTAAACCTACCTGATGTTCTCCAAAACCCACAATCCACTCCTATTTAACATAATGACAAACAAGAACCCAACAAAACCTAATGGAGACCCCAAAACACGTAAAAAACACCCCAAAAAATATCGGCATCACCCCCAAAACTGGAAGAAAATCCCCCAAAACCATAGATCCACCCCAAAGACACCCTAAACCTACCTGATGTTCTCCAAAACCCACAATCCACACCTATTTAACATAATGACAAACAAGAACCCAACAAAACCTAATGGAGACCCCAAAACACGTCAAAAACACCCCAAAAAATATCGGCATCACCACCAAAACTGGAAGAAAATCCCCCAAAACCATAGATCCACCCCAAAACCACCCTAAACCTACCTGATGTTCTCCAAAACCCACAATTTACCCTTTTCCACCATGATAACCAACGAGAACCCAACAAAACCCAACGGAGACCACAAAACACGTAAAAAAAAACCCAAACAAGAACGGCATCACCACCAAAACTGGAAGAAAATCCCCCAAAACCATAGATCCACCCCAAAGACACCCTAAACCTACCTGATGTTCTCCAAAACCCACAATTTACCCTTTTCCAACACGATGACCAACGAGAACCCAACAGAACCCAACAGAGACCCCAAAAAACGTCAAAAACACCCCAAACAAGAACGGCATCACCACCAAAACTGGAAGAAAATCCCCCAAAACCATAGATCCACCCCAAAGAAACTGTAAACCTACCTGATGTTCTCCAAAAACCACAATTTACCCTTTTCCAACACGATGACCAACGAGAACCCAACAGAACCCAACAGAGACCCCAAAAAACGTCAAAAACACCCCAAACAAGAACGGCATCACCCCCAAAACTGGAAGAAAATCCCCCAAAACCATAGATCCACCCCAAAACCACCCTAAAACTACCTGATGTTCTCCAAAACCCACAATCCACACCTATTTAACATAATGACAAACAAGAACCCAACAAAACCTAATGGAGACCCCAAAACACGTCAAAAACACCCCAAAAAATATCGGCATCACCCCCAAAACTGGAAGAAAATCCCCCAAAACCATAGATCCACCCCAAAGACACCCTAAACCTACCTGATTTTCTCCAAAACCCACAATTTACCCTTTTCCACCATGATAACCAACGAGAACCCAACAAAACCCAACGGAGACCCCAAAAAACGTCAAAAAAACCCCAAACAAGAACGGCATCACCACCAAAACTGGAAGAAAATCCCCCAAAACCATAGATCCACCCCAAAGACACCCTAAACCTACCTGATCTTCTCCAAAACCCACAATTTACCCTTTTCCAACACGATGACCAACGAGAACCCAACAGAACCCAACAGAGACCCCAAAAAACGTCAAAAACACCCCAAACAAGAACGGCATCACCACCAAAACTGGAAGAAAATCCCCCAAAACCATAGATCCACCCCAAAGACACTCTAAACCTACCTGATGTTCTCCAAAAACGACAATCAACACCTATTTAACATAATGACAAACAAGAACCCAACAAAACCTAATGGAGACACCAAAACACGTCAAAAACACCCCAAACAAGAACGGCATCACCACCAAAACTGGAAGAAAATCCGCCAAAACCATAGATCCACCCCAAAACCACCCTAAACCTACCTGATGTTCTCCAAAACCCACAATTTACCCTTTTCCACCATGATAACCAACAAGAACCCAACAAAACCCAACGGAGACCCCAAAAAACGTCAAAAACACCCCAAACAAGAACGGCATCACCCCCAAAACTGGAAGAAAATCCCCCAAAACCATAGATCCACCCCAAAACAACCCTAAACCTACCTGATCTTCTCCAAAACCCACAATTTACCCTTTTCCAACACGATGACCAACGAGAACCCAACAGAACCCAACAGAGACCCCAAAAAACGTCAAAAACACCCCAAACAAGAACGGCATCACCCCCAAAACTGGAAGAAAATCCTCCAAAACCATAGATCCACCCCAAAACCACCCTAAACCTACCTGATGTTCTCCAAAACCCACAATATACACTTTTCCACCATGATAACCAACGAGAACCCAACAAAACCCAACGGAGACCCCAAAAAACGTCAAAAAAACCCCAAACAAGAACGGCATCACCCCCAAAACTGGAAGAAAATCCCCCAAAACCATAGATCCACCCCAAAGACACCCTAAACCTACCTGATGTTCTCCAAAACCCACAATTTACCCTTTTCCAACACGATGACCAACGAGAACCCAACAGAACCCAACAGAGACCCCAAAAAACGTCAAAAACACCCCAAACAAGAACGGCATCACCACCAAAACTGGAAGAAAATCCCCCAAAACCATAGATCCACCCCAAAGACACTCTAAACCTACCTGATGTTCTCCAAAAACGACAATCAACACCTATTTAACATAATGACAAACAAGAACCCAACAAAACCCAACGGAGACCCCAAAAAACGTCAAAAACACCCCAATCAAGAACGGCATCACCACCAAAACTGGAAGAAAATCCCCCAAAACCACAGATCCACCCCAAAACCACCCTAAACCTACCTGATCTTCTCCAAAAACCACAATTTACCCTTTTCCAACACGATGACCAACGAGAACCCAACAGAACCCAACAGAGACCCCAAAAAACGTCAAAAACACCCCAAACAAGAACGGCATCACCACCAAAACTGGAAGAAAATCCCCCAAAACCATAGATCCACCCCAAAGACACCCTAAACCTACCTGATGTTCTCCAAAAACCACAATTTACCCTTTTCCAACACGATGACCAACGAGAACCCAACAGAACCCAACAGAGACCCCAAAAATCGTCAAAAACACCCCAAACAAGAACGGCATCACCACCAAAACTGGATGAAAATCCCCCAAAACCATAGATCCACCCCAAAACCACCCTAAAACTACCTGATGTTCTCCAAAACCCACAAACCACTCCTATTTAACATAATGAAGAAAGGAGAGGATCACTCCCCCAAAAAGAAGAAAACCCCAAATACCATGAATCCACGCGAAAACTCCCCCTAAACCTACCTGAAGTTCTCCAAAACCCACAATTTACCCTTTTCCACCATGATGACCACGGAAAACCCAACGAAACCCAACGGAGACCCCAAAACACGTCAAAAACACACCAAGCAAGAACTAGACATGAAGAAATGAAAAAACAAAAACAGGTCTTTTTGTTTTCTCACTGGTCCAAATACCTGTTGGGGGCGCTGGGCCGGTGAATGGAGTGATACGTGGATGATTGGTAGGTCCTAAACCCCCTGCAAGTCACTCTCCTTGTGGGCAACGAAGTGCTGTGGGAATTGCCACTAGTTAAATTCCCGGATGGGTCAGATAAAGTCGAAGACCAAGGACCAGAAAGGGAGCAACTTACCAGATATATGGTATATATATATATGGTATAGGGGCCCCAGAAAATTAAAGAGTAAATTGAAAATGATCCATTACTATAAGATAGAATGACCAAAGGAACCCTTAAGACCCTATGTATTTTGATCCACGGAGGACGGGGTCTGTCAGGCTTTGAACATTAATAGTAGAATACCCGTGGATCCAGAAAAGAGCAAGCTGAAACATTGGAATTAGAAATTAGAGGGCAATTGATTAAGAACGGATATGTGCTACATTTGTGCCTGTGATGCACTTATATCACCAGATAACAGTAGCCTCTCCTATCCTGTTATCCTGCGACCCCGAGAACCAGATCAAAAACAACCTCACGGTTCGGACTTTAATCAAGGGGTCTGAGATAAGGAGAACTGTTCACAAAGGGACAGGTTAGGAATATGTATATGTATAGGAATGTTCATGTATATGTAACGCTTTACTAAAGCAATTTGCCACTTAAGGCGTGCATGACCTTGGTGGGACTACCCGCCCCGTGCTGCATGGAACTGAGTAAACATACCTACTTTACAATCTTACTTATCGTGGAGTCAGCTTTCTGTGAGTCATTTTGGTGAGCCAGGCAGGAGACAGTCTGCTCGGCTGCGGGATCGGCTGCGGCGCGGACGCCCCTAGGTGCACCCTGAGCGTTTTTGCTCGGAGGGGAGTCCACTCTCAGCTGCTCACCGCAGGAGAAAAGATCTCCTGAAACTGCAGACAAACGGTACGTTTTCGGCTGCTGGAGGCATACTAACTGGAGTGTTAATAATTGTATGTGTTTTTATGTATGTATTTTGTGTTGACATTTTGTATGCTGTAATATTTGCATGTTGTAAGTATTTTGTGTCGAAAGTGTTTGTGTAAGTGTAAGGCTTTGCAACAAAGTGTTACAAGTCACTTCACGAAGAACACAGTCAGAGACAATACTTGTTTCGTTGGTTATCATCCTAAATTATATTCCTGTGGTATGAATGAGATGTGCTGGAGGCCTCCGTGTGCGACTGTGCTGTGTGAGTGAGACGCACCGTTCTGCAAAGCGAGTGCAGAGTTCCGATCCGTTGTTCCGTACTCTCCGCAAGGGGAGTGGGCAGAGACGAACGAAGTGCTTGACAGACTGAAAAGAAGTGCTGTTTTGTCCAAGTTTGAGTGGTGGTGCCTACTATATGGGCCCGGTGTATCTTGTGTATCTTGTGTATCTTGTGTATCCTATTTTTGCTCTTAAATGTTTTGACTGTGACAAGAAAAAGGCAGGAGCATGATATGACATGCTTCCTGCAACATATGAGGCCCGCACAGGCCGAGACCTGGACTCGCTGAGACCTGAACAGGCCAAGAGACCGGAGCGGCGCTGGGAGACCCCAGACACTACGGAGGGAACTACCGCTGGACGGAGAGAGCCCTGAGAGATGCTGCAGAGACACGGACGGCTCTGAGAGACACAGAATAGACCGGACAGAAGCTGCAAAACGCGGGGAAATTGAAGTGATTGCGGAACATCCGAGATCGAGTTGCTACAGGAGACCAGAGGCGTCAGTGGACACCGGTAGCCGACCCTCACCGTGTGGCGAGTCGGCACAGAGCAGAGGAGCGGACATCAGGACCCTGCAGCCTGTCTGACGGAACCATGGAGGCAGCGGCAGCAGCGGCTGTGCTGCTTCACTCTAGCCTTCTTTTTATAAAAGGTTTATCTTGCAATGCAAAAAAGACTGTTAGTCCCCAGATCGGTGTTCTAACTATTACTAATGACGACTTAGCGCTATTGCAGGGCACGAGTGCAGAGACGCAGACTACACTGCCAAATGACCACAAGCAGGTTCTTTCACTAGCCTAAGGTTGCATCTGGCACTACCTGCAGACGTATAGCAGACGTTACACTCTCTTTCCTAACTAGTAATCATGTGTCTCACCCATCTGTGGTGAATGGCCAGTGGCAAAAAGAAAAGGGAGGAGACAAAGGCAGAAACGGTACAAGGAGGATGCCACTGACACTAACAGCATGGGTAATAGGAGTAGTATGAGTGACACAGGTGCGGAGCGGTGGCCGGCGCTGCTGCTCTGTGGGGCTCTCTGCCTGCTGCTCGCCCTCGCCTGCCTGTGCACTGCCGCCGACGGTGTTAGAGTAAAATGTGAAGACTGCTCAGATGGCAGTTATGAGAGTGCTTATGTGAAGAAGATGTGTGCTGAATCTGACTTTGTGTGCAACAGTGGTCAGTGTGTGCCAAACAGATGGCAGTGTGATGGGGATCCGGATTGTGAAGATCGGTCTGACGAAAGTGCTGAGCTGTGTCATATGAGAACAGTGTCATGGAAATGTGATGGTGAAATAGACTGTGACAGTGGAGAAGATGAAGAGAATTGTGGCAATGTGACTTGTAGTGCATCAGAGTTCACATGCAGTAGTGGACAATGTATTTCCAAAAGCTTTGCCTGCAAAGGTCAGGGTGACTGCTCCGACCACTCGGATGAATCTTTGGAACACTGTGGCCGCCTGCCTGCACCTCCAGTGACGTGTTCTACGAGTGAGGTGCAGTGCGGCTCAGGTGAATGTATCTACAAGAAGAGGTGATGTGAAAGAGATCCGTATTGCAAGGATGGAAGTGATGAAATTAATTGCCCTTCCTGGACTAGTTCAGATGTGAAGATGGGAACTGTGTCCATGGGATTAGGCAGTGCAGCGGTGTGAGAGACTGTCTGGAAGGCACTGATGAAGCAAACTGTAACAATTCAGTGCTCTGGACCTGGCAAATTCAAGTGTAGAAGTGGCGAATGCATAGATATCAATAAAGTGTGTAACCAGCAGAGGACTGCAAGGACTGGGGTGATGAGCCCCTGAAGGAATGCAACATAAACGACTGTGACTGTCCAGCTGAGTTTGAGTTTGTAAACAAGAGAAACTGTGGAGATATTGATGAATACCAAAACCCTGGTATCTGTAGTCAAATCTGTATCAACGTGAAAGGTGGCCACAAATGTGAATGTAGCCGTGGCTATCAGATGAGTCGTGCTACAGGAACCTGGAAAGGGCCTTGTCAGAAGATAAAAAAGAAAGTGTTTCAACAAGCAGCTACGAGAGGAAAGAATCACTGAACCCCCAATGTGAGGGACGGTACCTTGTTTTACTGGCTACTGAAACAAGGCCCTTTCCAGGTTCCTGTAGCACGACTCATCTGATAGCCACGGCTACATTCACATTTGTGGCCACCTTTCACGTTGATACAGATTTGACTACAGATACCAGGGTTTTGGTATTCATCAATATCTCCACAGTTTCTCTTGTTTACAAACTCAAACTCAGCTGGACAGTCACAGTCGTTTATGTTGCATTCCTTCAGGGGCTCATCACCCCAGTCCTTGCAGTCCTCTGCTGGTTACACACTTTATTGATATCTATGCATTCGCCACTTCTACACTTGAATTTGCCAGGTCCAGAGCACTGAATTGTTACAGTTTGCTTCATCAGTGCCTTCCAGACAGTCTCTCACACCGCTGCACTGCCTACTCCCATGGACACAGTTCCCATCTTCACATCTGAACTGGTCCAGGAAGGGCAATTAATTTCATCACTTCCATCCTTGCAATACGGATCTCTTTCACATCACCTCTTCTTGTAGATACATTCACCTGAGCCGCACTGCACCTCACTCGTAGAACACGTCACTGGAGGTGCAGGCAGGCGGCCACAGTGTTCCAAAGATTCATCCGAGTGGTCGGAGCAGTCACCCTGACCTTTGCAGGCAAAGCTTTTGGAAATACATTGTCCACTACTGCATGTGAACTCTGATGCACTACAAGTCACATTGCCACAATTCTCTTCATCTTCTCCACTGTCACAGTCTATTTCACCATCACATTTCCATGACACTGTTCTCATATGACACAGCTCAGCACTTTCGTCAGACCGATCTTCACAATCCGGATCCCCATCACACTGCCATCTGTTTGGCACACACTGACCACTGTTGCACACAAAGTCAGATTCAGCACACATCTTCTTCACATAAGCACTCTCATAACTGCCATCTGAGCAGTCTTCACATTTTACTCTAACACCGTCGGCGGCAGTGCACAGGCAGGCGAGGGCGAGCAGCAGGCAGAGAGCCCCACAGAGCAGCAGCGCCGGCCACCGCTCCGCACCTGTGTCACTTATAGTACTCCTATTACCCATGCTGTTAGTGTCAGTGGCATCCTCCTTGTACCGTTTCTGCCTTTGTCTCCCGCCTTTTCTTTTTGCCACTGGCCATTCACCACAGATGGGTGAGACACATGATTACTAGTTAGGAAAGAGAGTGTAACGTCTGCTATACGTCTGCAAGCAGTGCCAGATGCAACCTTAGGTTAGTGAAAGAACCTGCTTGTGGTCTTTTGGCAGTGTAGTCTGCGTCTCTGCACTCGTGCCCTGCAATAGCGCTAAGTCGTCATTAGTAATAGTTATAACACCGATCTGGGGACTAACAGTCTTTTTTGCATTGCAAGATAAACCTTTTATAAAAAGAAGGCTAGAGTGAAGCAGCACAGCCGCTGCTGCCGCTGCCTCCATGGTTCCGTCAGACAGGCTGCAGGGTCCTGATGTCCGCTCCTCTGCTCTGTGCCGACTCGCCACACGGCGAGGGTCGGCTACCGGTGTCCACTGACGCCTCTGGTCTCCTGTAGCAACTCGATCTCGGATGTTCCGCAATCACTTCAATTTCCCCGCGTTTTGCAGCTTCTGTCCGGTCTATTCTGTGTCTCTCAGAGCCGTCCGTGTCTCTGCAGCGTCTCTCAGGGCTCTCTCCGTCCAGCGGTAGTTCCCTCCGTAGTGTCTGGGGTCTCCCAGCGCCGCTCCAGTCTCTCGGTGCCGCTCCGGTCTCTTGGCCTGTTCAGGTCTCAGCGAGTCCAGGTCTCGGCCTGTGCGGGCCTCATATGTTGCAGGAAGCATGTCATATCATGCTCCTGCCTTTTTCTTGTCACAGTCAAAACATTTAAGAGCAAAAATAGGATACACAAGATACACAAGATACACAAGATACACCGGGCCCATATAGTAGGCACCACCACTCAAACTTGGACAAAACAGCACTTCTTTTCAGTCTGTCAAGCACTTCGTTCGTCTCTGCCCACTCCCCTTGCGGAGAGTACGGAACAACGGATCGGAACTCTGCACTCGCTTTGCAGAACGCTGCGTCTCACTCACACAGCACAGTCGCACACGGAGGCCTCCAGCACATCTCATTCATACCACAGGAATATAATTTAGGATGATAACCAACCAAACAAGTATTGTCTCTGACTGTGTTCTTCGTGAAGTGACTTGTAACACTTTGTTGCAAAGCCTTACACTTACACAAACACTTTCGACACAAAATACTTACAACATGCAAATATTACAGCATACAAAATGTCATATTGATAACTTCTTGGTGCAGGTGCTAACGGAGCCAACTAGGAAAGGTGCCCTCCTAGACCTGTTGCTAGAAAACAGAGAGGGTCTGGTGGGAGATGTGGTGATTGGTGGCCGCCTCGGTCATAGCGACCATGAAGTGGTTGAGTTCAAAATTTATGGTGACAGAAGGAAAAGTGCCACCAAAACCTCATCCCTAGATATGGGGAAAGCGGACTTCAGGCTGCTCAGGGAACTAGTCAGCAAGGTCCCCTGGGAAACTGCTCTTGAAGGGCTCGATGTCCACCAGTGCTGGTCACTCTTTAAGCGATGCCTCCTAGAAGCACAAGATCAGGCAATTCCTAAATATCGCAAGTCAGGCAGGCGGGGCAGGAGGCCGGCGTGGCTGACCAGGAACGTTCTAATGGAAATTAGGCGTAAACAGAGAGTGTTTCGCTACTGGAAGGAGGGCCAGGCGTCATGGAAAGAATACAGGGATGCTGTTCGTGTTTGTAGGGAGAAAGTTCGTGTGGCCAAAGCACAGCTAGAGTTGAAGCTGGCTGTGTCTGTGAGAGAAAATAAAAAGGGTTTTTTTAGATATGTAAATGGAAAAAGGAGAACTAAAAAATACATAGGGCCGCTCCTTGATAGGGAAGGTCTCCTCACAGACGATGACATAGGCAAAGCAGAGACGCTTAACGCCTTCTTTGCCTCTGTCTTCAATGCCGATGATGGGCTTCGGGACCCAGGGTGCCCTGAGCTGGAGGGCCGGGACGGTGGGGATGACTGGGACTCCCAACTGACCCTGAACGTGTGCGGGATTTGCTACTCCACCTGGATCCCTACAAGTCCATGGGTCCGGATGGGATTCATCCCCGGGTGCTGAAAGAGCTGGCGGACGTCATCGCGGAACCTCTTTCAATTATTTTTAAACGATCCTGGGAATTTTGAGAGGTCCCGGTAGACTGGAAGCTGGCAAATGCTGTGCCGATTTTCAAGAAGGGTCAGAAAGAAGACCCTAGCAATTACAGGCCTGTCAGTCTCACGTCAGTGCCTGGTAAAATCATGGAGAAGTTGGTTCTCGAACTTATTGAGGCGCACCTGGGGGACAAAGCAGTCAGTGGTCCCAGCCAGCATGGGTTTGTGAAGGGTAGGTCCTGCCTAACTAACCTGATTTCCTTTTATGATAAGATCACCCGTATGGTGGACCAAGGGAAACCAGCTGATGTGATTTTTTTGGACTTCAGCAAGGCTTTTGACACGGTTTCCCATAGGATCTTACTGGACAAAATGTCCACCATACAGCTAAATAAAAACATCATACGATGGGTGAGCAATTGGCTAACGGGCAGGGCCCAAAGGGTTATGGTAAATGGGGCTGTGTCAGGCTGGCGGGCGGTCACCAGTGGGGTCCCTCAAGGCTCCATTTTAGGGCCGGTACTTTTCAATATTTTTATAAACGATCTGGATGTAGGAATAGAGGGTATTTTGAGCAAGTTTGCTGATGACACCAAACTTGGAGGAGTTGTGGACTCGAATGAGGGCGTAAAGGCCTTACAGAGGGATATGGACAGGTTGGAGAGCTGGGCGATCACCAACCGCATGAGGTTCAATAAGAGCAAGTGCCGGGTCCTGCACCTGGGACGGGGAAACCCTGGCTGCACGTACAGACTGGGCGATGAGACGCTGGAGAGCAGCCTAGAAGAGAGGGATCTGGGGGTCGTGGTAGACAGCAAGTTGAATATGAGCCAGCAGTGTGCCCTGGCAGCCAGGAGGGCCAATCGTGTCCTGGGGTGCATCAAGAACGGCATCGCTAGTAGGTCAAGGGAGGTGATTGTCCCGCTCTACTCTGCGCTGGTGCGGCCTCACCTCGAGTACTGTGTGCAGTTCTGGGCACCACAGTATAAAAAGGACATGAAACTGTTGGAAAGTGTCCAGAGGAAGGCTGCGAAGATGGTGAAAGGCCTTGAGGGGAAGACGTATGAGGAACGGCTGAGGTCACTGGGCCTGTTCAGCCTGGAGAAGAGGAGGCTGAGGGGAGACCTCATCACAGTCTACAACTTCCTCGTAAGGGGTTGTCGAGAGGCAGGAGACCTTTTCTCCATCAACACTAGTGACAGGACCCGCGGGAACGGAGTTAAGCTGAGGCAGGGGAAATTTAGGCTGGACGTCAGGAGGGGGTTCTTCATAGGGTGGTTGCACACTGGAACAGGCTCCCCAGGGAAGTGGTCACTGCATCGAGCCTGTCTGAATTTAAGAAGAGATTGGACTGTGAACTTAGGCAAATGGTCTGAACTTTTGGGTAGACCTGTGCGGTGTCAAGAGTTGGACTTGATGATCCTTAAGGGTCCCTTCCAACTAAGGATATTCTATGATTCTATGATTCTATGATTCAACAATAAATACATACATTATAACACATACAATTATTAACACTCCAGTTAGTATCCCTCCAGCAGCCGAAAACGAACCATTTGTCTGCAGTTTCAGGAGATCTTTGCTCCTGCGGTGAACAGCTGAGAGTGCTCCCTTTAGGCTTGTCCCCTTTACTTCGCATCCTTAATTCATGCAGAGACTCATTGCCAGAACATTAGTTCTTCCTTAGCTTGAGTTTCAGTTTCCCAGGAGCGCACTCAACCCTCCAAGTTTCAGTAGTTACTAGTCCTTTTATTCTGGATGCGTGGGTCCCTTTCTGCAGTTCTCGCAGCTGTTTCAGTAGCCAGTAAAACAACGTACAGTCCCTCACATTGGGGGTTCAGTGATTCTTTCCTCTCGTAGCTGCTTGTTGAAACACTTTCTTTTTTATCTTCTGACAAGGCCCTTTCCAGGTTCCTGTAGCACGACTCATCTGATAGCCACGGCTACATTCACATTTGTGGCCACCTTTCACGTTGATACAGATTTGACTACAGATACCAGGGTTTTGGTATTCATCAATATCTCCACAGTTTCTCTTGTTTACAAACTCAAAGTCAGCTGGACAGTCACAGTCGTTTATGTTGCATTCCTTCAGGGGCTCATCACCCCAGTCCTTGCAGTCCTCTGCTGGTTACACACTTTATTGATATCTATGCATTCGCCACTTCTACACTTGAATTTGCCAGGTCCAGAGCACTGAATTGTTACAGTTTGCTTCATCAGTGCCTTCCAGACAGTCTCTCACACCGCTGCACTGCCTAATCCCATGGACACAGTTCCCATCTTCACATCTGAACTAGTCCAGGAAGGGCAATTAATTTCATCACTTCCATCCTTGCAATACGGATCTCTTTCACATCACCTCTTCTTGTAGATACATTCACCTGAGCCGCACTGCACCTCACTCGTAGAACACGTCACTGGAGGTGCAGGCAGGCGGCCACAGTGTTCCAAAGATTCATCCGAGTGGTCGGAGCAGTCACCCTGACCTTTGCAGGCAAAGCTTTTGGAAATACATTGTCCACTACTGCATGTGAACTCTGATGCACTACAAGTCACATTGCCACAATTCTCTTCATCTTCTCCACTGTCACAGTCTATTTCACCATCACATTTCCATGACACTGTTCTCATATGACACAGCTCAGCACTTTCGTCAGACCGATCTTCACAATCCGGATCCCCATCACACTGCCATCTGTTTGGCACACACTGACCACTGTTGCACACAAAGTCAGATTCAGCACACATCTTCTTCACATAAGCACTCTCATAACTGCCATCTGAGCAGTCTTCACATTTTACTCTAACACCGTCGGCGGCAGTGCACAGGCAGGCGAGGGCGAGCAGCAGGCAGAGAGCCCCACAGAGCAGCAGCGCCGGCCACCGCTCCGCACCTGTGTCACTCATACTACTCCTATTACCCATGCTGTTAGTGTCAGTGGCATCCTCCTTGTACCGTTTCTGCCTTTGTCTCCTCCCTTTTCTTTTTGCCACTGGCCATTCACCACAGATGGGTGAGACACATGATTACTAGTTAGGAAAGAGAGTGTAACGTCTGCTATACGTCTGCAGGTAGTGCCAGATGCAACCTTAGGCTAGTGAAAGAACCTGCTTGTGGTCATTTGGCAGTGTAGTCTGCGTCTCTGCACTCGTGCCCTGCAATAGCGCTAAGTCGTCATTAGTAATAGTTAGAACACCGATCTGGGGACTAACAGTCTTTTTTGCATTGCAAGATAAACCTTTTATAAAAAGAAGGCTAGAGTGAAGCAGCACAGCCGCTGCTGCCGCTGCCTCCATGGTTCCGTCAGACAGGCTGCAGGGTCCTGATGTCCGCTCCTCTGCTCTGTGCCGACTCGCCACACGGTGAGGGTCGGCTACCGGTGTCCACTGACGCCTCTGGTCTCCTGTAGCAACTCGATCTCGGATGTTCCGCAATCACTTCAATTTCCCCGCGTTTTGCAGCTTCTGTCCGGTCTATTCTGTGTCTCTCAGAGCCGTCCGTGTCTCTGCAGCATCTCTCAGGGCTCTCTCCGTCCAGCGGTAGTTCCCTCCGTAGTGTCTGGGGTCTCCCAGCGCCGCTCCGGTCTCTTGGCCTGTTCAGGTCTCAGCGAGTCCAGGTCTCGGCCTGTGCGGGCCTCATATGTTGCAGGAAGCATGTCATATCATGCTCCTGCCTTTTTCTTGTCACAGTCAAAACATTTAAGAGCAAAAATAGGATACACAAGATACACAAGATACACAAGATACACCGGGCCCATATAGTAGGCACCACCACTCAAACTTGGACAAAACAGCACTTCTTTTCAGTCTGTCAAGCACTTCGTTCGTCTCTGCCCACTCCCCTTGCGGAGAGTACGGAACAACGGATCGGAACTCTGCACTCGCTTTGCAGAACGGTGCGTCTCACTCACACAGCACAGTCGCACACGGAGGCCTCCAGCACATCTCATTCATACCACAGGAATATAATTTAGGATGATAACCAACGAAACAAGTATTGTCTCTGACTGTGTTCTTCGTGAAGTGACTTGTAACACTTTGTTGCAAAGCCTTACACTTACACAAACACTTTCGACACAAAATACTTACAACATGCAAATATTACAGCATACAAAATGTCAACACAAAATACATACATAAAAACACATACAATTATTAACACTCCAGTTAGTATGCCTCCAGCAGCCGAAAACGTACCGTTTGTCTGCAGTTTCAGGAGATCTTTTCTCCTGCGGTGAGCAGCTGAGAGTGGACTCCCCTCCGAGCAAAAACGCTCAGGGTGCACCTAGGGGCGTCCGCGCCGCAGCCGATCCCGCAGCCGAGCAGACTGTCTCCTGCCTGGCTCACCAAAATGACTCACAGAAAGCTGACTCCACGATAAGTAAGATTGTAAAGTAGGTATGTTTACTCAGTTCCATGCAGCACGGGGCGGGTAGTCCCACCAAGGTCATGCACGCCTTAAGTGGCAAATTGCTTTAGTAAAGCGTTACATATACATGAACATTCCTATACATATACATATTCCTAACCTGTCCCTTTGTGAACAGTTCTCCTTATCTCAGACCCCTTGATTAAAGTCCGAACCGTGAGGTTGTTTTTGATCTGGTTCTCGGGGTCGCAGGATAACAGGATAGGAGAGGCTACTGTTATCTGGTGATATAAGTGCATCACAGGCACAAATGTAGCACATATCCGTTCTTAATCAATTGCCCTCTAATTTCTAATTCCAATGTTTCAGCTTGCTCTTTTCTGGATCCACGGGTATTCTACTATTAATGTTCAAAGCCTGACAGACCCCGTCCTCCGTGGATCAAAATACATAGGGTCTTAAGGGTTCCTTTGGTCATTCTATCTTATAGTAATGGATCATTTTCAATTTACTCTTTAATTTTCTGGGGCCCCTATACCATATATATATACCATATATCTGGTAAGTTGCTCCCTTTCTGGTCCTTGGTCTTCGACTTTATCTGACCCATCCGGGAATTTAACTAGTGGCAATTCCCACAGCCCTTCGTTGCCCACACGGAGAGTGACTTGCAGGGGGTTTAGGACCTACCAATCATCCACGTATCACTCCATTCACCGGCCCAGCGCCCCCAACAGGAGATTTGAACCAGTGAGAAAACAAAACACCTGTTTTTGTTTTTTCATTTCTTCACGTCTAGTTCTTGCTTGGTGTGTTTTTGACGTGTTTTGGGGTCTCCGTTGGGTTTCGTTGGGTTTTCCGTGGTCATCATGGTGGAAAAGGGTAAATTGTGGGTTTTGGAGAACTTCCGGTAGGTTTAGGGGGAGTTTTCGCGTGGATTCATGGTATTTGGGGTTTTCTTCTTTTTGGGGGAGTGATCCTCTCCTTTCTTCGGGTGATTTTGAAGTGTTTTGGGGTTTCCGTTGCGTTTCGTTGAATTCCTAATGTGATTTATGGTGGTTTGGAGTGTGCTTTGGGATTAGGAGAACATCAGGTAGGTTTAGGGTGTCTTTGGGGTGGATCTATGGTATTTGGGGTTTTCTTCTATTTTTTGGCGTGATCCTGTTCTTTTTTGGGGTGTATTTGAAGTGTTTTGGGGTCTCCGTTGGGTTTTGTTTGGTTCTCGTTGGTCATCATGGTGGAAAAGGGTAAATTGTGGTTTTTGGAGAACATCAGGTAGGTTTAGGGTGTCTTTGGGGTGGATCTATGGTTTTGGGGGATTTTCTTCCAGTTTTGGGGGTGATGCCGTTCTTGTTTGGGGTGTTTTTGACGTTTTTTGGGGTCTCGGTTGGGTTCTGTTGGGTTCTCGTTGGTCATCGTGTTGGAAAAGGGTAAATTGTGGGTTTTGGAGAACATCAGGTAGGTTTAGGGTGTCTTTGGGGTGGATCTATGGTTTTGGGGGATTTTCTTCCAGTTTTGGTGGTGATGCCGTTCTTGTTTGGGGTGTTTTTGACGTTTTTTGGGGTCTCCGTTGGGTTTTGTTGGGTTCTCGTTGGTTATCATGGTGGAAAAGGGTAAATTGTGGGTTTTGGAGAACATCAGGTAGGTTTAGGGTGTCTTTGGGGTGGATCTATGGTTTTGGCGTATTTTCTTCCAGTTTTGGGGGTGATGCCGATATTTTTTGTGGTGTTTTTTAGGTGTTTTGGGGTCTCCATTAGGTTTTGTTGGGTTCTTGTTTGTCATTATGTTAAATAGGAGTGGATTGTGGGTTTTGGAGAAGATCAGGTAGTTTTAGGGTGGTTTTGGGGTGGATCTATGGTTTTGGGGGATTTTCTTCCAGTTTTGGTGGTGATGCCGTTCTTGTTTGGGGTGTTTTTGACGTTTTTTGGGGTCTCTGTTGGGTTCTGTTGGGTTCTCGTTGGTCATCGTGTTGGAAAAGTGTAAATTGTGGTTTTTGGAGAACATCAGGTAGGTTTAGGGTGTCTTTGGGGTGGATCTATGGTTTTGGGGGTTTTCTTCCAGTTTTGGGGGTGATGCCATTCTTGTTTGGGGTATTTTTTAAGGTTTTTGTGGTCTCTGTTTGGTTTTGTTGGGTTCTCGTTTGTCATCGTGTTGTAAAAGTGTAAATTGTGGGTTTTGGAGAACTTCAGGTAGGTTTAGGGGGAGTTTTCGCGTGGATTCATGGTATTTGGGGTTTTCTTCTTTTTGGGAGAGTGATCCTCTCCTTTCTTCGGGTGATTTTGAAGTGTTTTGGGGTTTCCGTTGCGTTTCGTTGAATTCCTAATGTGTTTTATGGTGGTTTGGAGTGTACTTTGGGAGTAGGAGAACATCAGGTAGGTTTAGGGTGTCTTTGGGGTGGATCTATGGTATTTGGGGTTTTCTTCTATTTTTTGGCGTGGTCCTGTTCTTTTTTGGGGTGTATTTGAAGTGTTTTGGGGTCTCCGTTGGGTTTTGTTTGGTTCTCGTTGGTCATCATGGTGGAAAAGGGTAAATTGTGGGTTTTGGAGAACATCAGGTAGGTTTAGGGTGTTTTTGGGGTGGATCTATGGTTTTGGCGGATTTTCTTCCAGTTTGGGGGGTGATGCCGTTCTTGTTTGGGGTGTTTTTGACGTTTTTTGGGGTCTCCGTTGGGTTTTGTTGGGTTCTCGTTGGTTATCATGGTGGAAAAGGGTAAATTGTGGGTTTTGGAGAACATCAGGTAGGTTTAGGGTGGTTTTGGGGTGGATCTATGGTTTTGGGGGATTTTCTTCCAGTTTTGGGGGTGATGCCGATATTTTTTGGGGTGTTTTTGACGTGTTTTGGTGTCTCCATTAGGTTTTGTTGGGTTCTTGTTTGTCATTATGTTAAATAGGTGTGGATTGTGGTTTTTGGAGAACATCAGGTAGTTTTAGGGTGGTTTTGGGGTGGATCTATGGTTTTGGGGGATTTTCTTCCAGTTTTGGGGGTGATGCCGTTCTTGTTTGGGGTGTTTTTGACGTTTTTTGGGGTCTCTGTTGTGTTCTGTTGGGTTCTCGTTGGTCATCGTGTTGGAAAAGGGTAAATTGTGGGTTTTGGAGAACATCAGGTAGGTTTAGGGTGTTTTTGGGGTGGATCTATGGTTTTGGGGGATTTTCTTCCAGTTTTGGGGGTGATGCCGTTCTTTTTTGGGGTGTTTTTGACGTTTTTTGGGGTCTCCGTTGGGTTTTGTTGGGTTCTCGTTGGTTATCATGGTGGAAAAGGGTAAATTGTGGGCTTTGGAGAAGATCAGGTAGGTTTAGGGTGGTTTTGGGGTGGATCTATGGTTTTGGGGGATTTTCTTCCAATTTTGGGGGTGATGCCGATATTTTTTGGGGTGTTTTTTACGTGTTTTGGGGTCTCCATTAGGTTTTGTTGGGTTCTTGTTGGTCATTATGTTAAATAGGAGTGGATTGTGGTTTTTGGAGAACATCAGGTAGTTTTAGGGTGGTTTTGGGGTGGATCTATGGTTTTGGGGGATTTTCTTCCAGTTTTGGTGGTGATGCCGTTCTTGTTTGGGGTGTTTTTGACGTTTTTTGGGGTCTCCGTTGGGTTCTGTTGGGTTCTCGTTGGTCATCGTGTTGTAAAAGTGTAAATTGTGGGTTTTGGAGAACATCAGGTAGGTTTAGGGTGGTTTTGGGGTGGATCTATGTTTTTGGGGGATTTTCTTCCAGTTTTGGGGGTGATGCCGTTCTTGTTTGGGGTGTTTTTGACGTTTTTTGGGGTCTCCGTTGGGTTTTGTTTGGTTCTCGTTGGTTATCATGGTGGAAAAGGGTAAATTGTGGGCTTTGGAGAAGATCAGGTAGGTTTAGGGTGGTTTTGGGGTGGATCTATGGTTTTGGGGGATTTTCTTCCAATTTTGGGGGTGATGCCGATATTTTTTGGGGTGTTTTTTACGTGTTTTGGTGTCTCCATTAGGTTTTGTTGGGTTCTTGTTGGTCATTATGTTAAATAGGAGTGGATTGTGGTTTTTGGAGAACATCAGGTAGTTTTAGGGTGGTTTTGGGGTGGATCTATGGTTTTGGGGGATTTTCTTCCAGTTTTGGTGGTGATGCCGTTCTTGTTTGGGGTGTTTTTGACGTTTTTTGGGGTCTCTGTTGGGTTCTGTTGGGTTCTCGTTGGTCATCGTGTTGGAAAAGGGTAAATTGTGGTTTTTGGAGAACATCAGGTAGGTTTAGGGTGTCTTTGGGGTGGATCTATGGTTTTGGGGGATTTTCTTCCAGTTTTGGGGGTGATGCCGTTCTTGTTTGGGGTGTTTTTGACGTTTTTTGGGGTCTCCGTTGGGTTCTGTTGGGTTCTCGTTGGTCATCGTGTTGTAAAAGTGTAAATTGTGGGTTTTGGAGAACATCAGGTAGGTTTAGGGTGGTTTTGGGGTGGATCTATGTTTTTGGGGGATTTTCTTCCAGTTTTGGGGGTGATGCCGTTCTTGTTTGGGGTGTTTTTGACGTTTTTTGGGGTCTCCGTTGGGTTTTGTTGGGTTCTCGTTGGTTATCATGGTGGAAAAGGGTAAATTGTGGGTTTTGGAGAAGATCAGGTAGGTTTAGGGTGGTTTTGGGGTGGATCTATGGTTTTGGGGGATTTTCTTCCAGTTTTGGGGGTGATGCCGATATTTTTTGGGGTGTTTTTTACGTGTTTTGGGGTCTCCATTAGGTTTTGTTTTGTTCTTGTTTGTCATTATGTTAAATAGGAGTGGATTGTGGGTTTTGGAGAACATCAGGTAGTTTTAGGGTGGTTTTGGGGTGGATCTATGGTTTTGGGGGATTTTCTTCCAGTTTTGGGGGTGATGCCGTTCTTGTTTGGGGTGTTTTTGACGTTTTTTGGGGTCTCCGTTGGGTTCTGTTGGGTTCTCGTTGGTCATCGTGTTGGAAAAGGGTAAATTGTGGGTTTTGGAGAACATCAGGTAGGTTTAGGGTGGTTTTGGGGTGGATCTATGGTTTTGGTGTATTTTCTTCCAGTTTTGGTGGTGATGCCGTTCTTGTTTGGGGTGTTTTTGACGTTTTTTGGGGTCTCCGTTGGGTTTTGTTGGGTTCTCGTTGGTCATCATGGTGGAAAAGGGTAAATTGTGGGTTTTGGAGAACATCAGGTAGGTTTAGGGTGGTTTTGGGGTGGATCTATGGTTTTGGGGGATTTTCTTCCAGTTTTGGGGGTGATGCCGATATTTTTTGGGGTGTTTTTTACGTGTTTTGGGGTCTCCATTAGGTTTTGTTTTGTTCTTGTTTGTCATTATGTTAAATAGGAGTGGATTGTGGGTTTTGGAGAACATCAGGTAGTTTTAGGGTGGTTTTGGGGTGGATCTATGGTTTTGGGGGATTTTCTTCCAGTTTTGGGGGTGATGCCGTTCTTGTTTGGGGTGTTTTTGACCTTTTTTGGGGTCTCGGTTGGGTTCTGTTGGGTTCTCGTTGGTCATCGTGTTAGAAAAGGGTAATTGTGGGCTTTGGAGAAGATCAGGTAGGTTTAGGGTGTCTTTGGGGTGGATCTATGGTTTTGGGGGATTTTCTTCCAGTTTTGGGGGTGATGCCGTTCTTGTTTGGGGTGTTTTTGACGTTTTTTGGGGTCTCTGTTGGGTTCTGTTGGGTTCTCGTTGGTCATCGTGTTGTAAAAGGGTAAATTGTGGTTTTTGGAGAACATCAGGTAGGTTTAGGGTGTCTTTGGGGTGGATCTATGGTTTTGGGGGATTTTCTTCCAGTTTTGGGGGTGATGCCGTTCTTGTTTGGGGTGTTTTTGACGTTTTTTGGGGTCTCCGTTGGGTTTTGTTGGGTTCTCGTTGGTTATCATGGTGGAAAAGGGTAAATTGTGGGTTTTGGAGAACATCAGGTAGGTTTAGGGTGTCTTTGTGGTGGATCTATGGTTTTGGCGTATTTTCTTCCAGTTTTGGGGGTGATGCCGATATTTTTTGTGGTGTTTTTTAGGTGTTTTGGGGTCTCCATTAGGTTTTGTTGGGTTCTTGTTTGTCATTATGTTAAATAGGAGTGGATTGTGGGTTTTGGAGAACATCAGGTAGTTTTAGGGTGGTTTTGGGGTGGATCTATGGTTTTGGGGGATTTTCTTCCAGTTTTGGTGGTGATGCCGTTCTTGTTTGGGGTGTTTTTGACGTTTTTTGGGGTCTCTGTTGGGTTCTGTTGGGTTCTCGTTGGTCATCGTGTTGGAAAAGGGTAAATTGTGGTTTTTGGAGAACATCAGGTAGGTTTAGGGTGTCTTTGGGGTGGATCTATGGTTTTGGGGGTTTTCTTCCAATTTTGGGGGTGATGCCATTCTTGTTTGGGGTATTTTTTAAGGTTTTTGTGGTCTCTGTTTGGTTTTGTTGGGTTCTCGTTTGTCATCGTGTTGTAAAAGTGTAAATTGTGGGTTTTGGAGAACTTCAGGTAGGTTTAGGGGGAGTTTTCGCGTGGATTCATGGTATTTGGGGTTTTCTTCTTTTTGGGAGAGTGATCCTCTCCTTTCTTCGGGTGATTTTGAAGTGTTTTGGGGTTTCCGTTGCGTTTCGTTGAATTCCTAATGTGTTTTATGGTGGTTTGGAGTGTACTTTGGGAGTAGGAGAACATCAGGTAGGTTTAGGGTGTCTTTGGGGTGGATCTGTGGTATTTGGGGTTTTCTTCTATTTTTTGGCGTGGTCCTGTTCTTTTTTGGGGTGTATTTGAAGTGTTTTGGGGTCTCCGTTGGGTTTTGTTTGGTTCTCGTTGGTCATCATGGTGGAAAAGGGTAAATTGTGGGTTTTGGAGAACATCAGGTAGGTTTAGGGTGTTTTTGGGGTGGATCTATGGTTTTGGCGGATTTTCTTCCAGTTTGGGGGGTGATGCCGTTCTTGTTTGGGGTGTTTTTGACGTTTTTTGGGGTCTCCGTTGGGTTTTGTTGGGTTCTCGTTGTTTATCATGGTGGAAAAGGGTAAATTGTGGGTTTTGGAGAACATCAGGTAGGTTTAGGGTGTCTTTGGGGTGGATCTATGGTTTTGGCGTATTTTCTTCCAGTTTTGGGGGTGATGCCGATATTTTTTGGGGTGTTTTTGACGTGTTTTGGTGTCTCCATTAGGTTTTGTTGGGTTCTTGTTTGTCATTATGTTAAATAGGTGTGGATTGTGGTTTTTGGAGAACATCAGGTAGTTTTAGGGTGGTTTTGGGGTGGATCTATGGTTTTGGGGGATTTTCTTCCAGTTTTGGGGGTGATGCCGTTCTTGTTTGGGGTGTTTTTGACGTTTTTTGGGGTCTCTGTTGTGTTCTGTTGGGTTCTCGTTGGTCATCGTGTTGGAAAAGGGTAAATTGTGGTTTTTGGAGAACATCAGGTAGGTTTAGGGTGTTTTTGGGGTGGATCTATGGTTTTGGGGGATTTTCTTCCAGTTTTGGGGGTGATGCCGTTCTTTTTTGGGGTGTTTTTGACGTTTTTTGGGGTCTCCGTTGGGTTTTGTTGGGTTCTCGTTGGTTATCATGGTGGAAAAGGGTAAATTGTGGGTTTTGGAGAAGATCAGGTAGGTTTAGGGTGGTTTTGGGGTGGATCTATGGTTTTGGGGGATTTTCTTCCAATTTTGGGGGTGATGCCGATATTTTTTGGGGTGTTTTTTACGTGTTTTGGGGTCTCCATTAGGTTTTGTTGTGTTCTTGTTGGTCATTATGTTAAATAGGAGTGGATTGTGGTTTTTGGAGAACATCAGGTAGTTTTAGGGTGGTTTTGGGGTGGATCTATGGTTTTGGGGGATTTTCTTCCAGTTTTGGTGGTGATGCCGTTCTTGTTTGGGGTGTTTTTGACGTTTTTTGGGGTCTCTGTTGGGTTCTGTTGGGTTCTCGTTGGTCATCGTGTTGTAAAAGTGTAAATTGTGGGTTTTGGAGAACATCAGGTAGGTTTAGGGTGGTTTTGGGGTGGATCTATGTTTTTGGGGGATTTTCTTCCAGTTTTGGGGGTGATGCCGTTCTTGTTTGGGGTGTTTTTGACGTTTTTTGGGGTCTCCGTTGGGTTTTGTTTGGTTCTCGTTGGTTATCATGGTGGAAAAGGGTAAATTGTGGTTTTTGGAGAAGATCAGGTAGGTTTAGGGTGGTTTTGGGGTGGATCTATGGTTTTGGGGGATTTTCTTCCAATTTTGGGGGTGATGCCGATATTTTTTGGGGTGTTTTTTACGTGTTTTGGGGTCTCCATTAGGTTTTGTTGGGTTCTTGTTGGTCATTATGTTAAATAGGAGTGGATTGTGGTTTTTGGAGAAGATCAGGTAGTTTTAGGGTGGTTTTGGGGTGGATCTATGGTTTTGGGGGATTTTCTTCCAGTTTTGGTGGTGATGCCGTTCTTGTTTGGGGTGTTTTTGACGTTTTTTGGGGTCTCTGTTGGGTTCTGTTGGGTTCTCGTTGGTCATCGTGTTGGAAAAGGGTAAATTGTGGTTTTTGGAGAACATCAGGTAGGTTTAGGGTGTCTTTGGGGTGGATCTATGGTTTTGGGGGATTTTCTTCCAGTTTTGGGGGTGATGCCGTTCTTGTTTGGGGTGTTTTTGACGTTTTTTGGGGTCTCCGTTGGGTTCTGTTGGGTTCTCGTTGGTCATCGTGTTGTAAAAGTGTAAATTGTGGGTTTTGGAGAACATCAGGTAGGTTTAGGGTGGTTTTGGGGTGGATCTATGTTTTTGGGGGATTTTCTTCCAGTTTTGGGGGTGATGCCGTTCTTGTTTGGGGTGTTTTTGACGTTTTTTGGGGTCTCCGTTGGGTTTTGTTGGGTTCTCGTTGGTTATCATGGTGGAAAAGGGTAAATTGTGGGCTTTGGAGAAGATCAGGTAGGTTTAGGGTGGTTTTGGGGTGGATCTATGGTTTTGGGGGATTTTCTTCCAATTTTGGGGGTGATGCCGATATTTTTTGGGGTGTTTTTTACGTGTTTTGGGGTCTCCATTAGGTTTTGTTGGGTTCTTGTTGGTCATTATGTTAAATAGGAGTGGATTGTGGTTTTTGGAGAACATCAGGTAGTTTTAGGGTGGTTTTGGGGTGGATCTATGGTTTTGGGGGATTTTCTTCCAGTTTTGGTGGTGATGCCGTTCTTGTTTGGGGTGTTTTTGACGTTTTTTGGGGTCTCTGTTGGGTTCTGTTGGGTTCTCGTTGGTCATCGTGTTGGAAAAGGGTAAATTGTGGGTTTTGGAGAACATCAGGTAGGTTTAGGGTGTCTTTGGGGTGGATCTATGGTTTTGGGGGATTTTCTTCCAGTTTTGGGGGTGATGCCGTTCTTGTTTGGGGTGTTTTTGACGTTTTTTGGGGTCTCCGTTGGGTTCTGTTGGGTTCTCGTTGGTCATCGTGTTGTAAAAGTGTAAATTGTGGGTTTTGGAGAACATCAGGTAGGTTTAGGGTGGTTTTGGGGTGGATCTATGGTTTTGGGGGATTTTCTTCCAGTTTTGGGGGTGATGCCGTTCTTGTTTGGGGTGTTTTTGACGTTTTTTGGGGTCTCCGTTGGGTTTTGTTGGGTTCTCGTTGGTTATCATGGTGGAAAAGGGTAAATTGTGGGTTTTGGAGAAGATCAGGTAGGTTTAGGGTGGTTTTGGGGTGGATCTATGGTTTTGGGGGATTTTCTTCCAGTTTTGGGGGTGATGCCGATATTTTTTGGGGTGTTTTTGACGTGTTTTGGGGCTCCATTAGGTTTTGTTTTGTTCTTGTTTGTCATTATGTTAAATAGGAGTGGATTGTGGGTTTTGGAGAACATCAGGTAGTTTTAGGGTGGTTTTGGGGTGGATCTATGGTTTTGGGGGATTTTCTTCCAGTTTTGGGGGTGATGCCGTTCTTGTTTGGGGTGTTTTTGACGTTTTTTGGGGTCTCCGTTGGGTTCTGTTGGGTTCTCGTTGGTCATCGTGTTGGAAAAGGGTAAATTGTGGGTTTTGGAGAACATCAGGTAGGTTTAGGGTGGTTTTGGGGTGGATCTATGGTTTTGGTGTATTTTCTTCCAGTTTTGGTGGTGATGCCGTTCTTGTTTGGGGTGTTTTTGACGTTTTTTGGGGTCTCCGTTGGGTTTTGTTGGGTTCTCGTTGGTTATCATGGTGGAAAAGGGTAAATTGTGGGTTTTGGAGAACATCAGGTAGGTTTAGGGTGTCTTTGGGTGGATCTATGGTTTTGGGGGATTTTCTTCCAGTTTTGGGGGTGATGCCGATATTTTTTGGGGTGTTTTTGACGTGTTTTGGTGTCTCCATTAGGTTTTGTTGTGTTCTTGTTGGTCATTATGTTAAATAGGAGTGGATTGTGGTTTTTGGAGAACATCAGGTAGTTTTAGGGTGGTTTTGGGGTGGATCTATGGTTTTGGGGGATTTTCTTCCAGTTTTGGTGGTGATGCCGTTCTTGTTTGGGGTGTTTTTGACGTTTTTGGGGTCTCAGTTGGGTTCTGTTGGGTTCTCGTTGGTCATCGTGTTGGAAAAGGGTAAATTGTGGTTTTTGGAGAACATCAGGTAGGTTTAGGGTGTCTTTGGTGTGGATCTATGGTTTTGGGGGATTTTCTTCCAGTTTTGGGGGTGATGCCGTTCTTGTTTGGGGTGTTTTTGACGTTTTTTGGGGTCTCCGTTGGGTTCTGTTGGGTTCTCGTTGGTTATCATGGTGGAAAAGGGTAAATTGTGGGTTTTGGAGAACATCAGGTAGGTTTAGGGTGTCTTTGGGGTGGATCTATGGTTTTGGCGTATTTTCTTCCAGTTTTGGGGGTGATGCCGATATTTTTTGTGGTGTTTTTTAGGTGTTTTGGGGTCTCCATTAGGTTTTGTTGGGTTCTTGTTTGTCATTATGTTAAATAGGAGTGGATTGTGGGTTTTGGAGAAGATCAGGTAGTTTTAGGGTGGTTTTGGGGTGGATCTATGGTTTTGGGGGATTTTCTTCCAGTTTTGGTGGTGATGCCGTTCTTGTTTGGGGTGTTTTTGACGTTTTTTGGGGTCTCTGTTGGGTTCTGTTGGGTTCTCGTTGGTCATCGTGTTGGAAAAGGGTAAATTGTGGTTTTTGGAGAACATCAGGTAGGTTTAGGGTGTCTTTGGGGTGGATCTATGGTTTTGGGGGTTTTCTTCCAGTTTTGGGGGTGATGCCATTCTTGTTTGGGGTATTTTTTAAGGTTTTTGTGGTCTCTGTTTGGTTTTGTTGGGTTCTCGTTTGTCATCGTGTTGTAAAAGTGTAAATTGTGGGTTTTGGAGAACTTCAGGTAGGTTTAGGGGGAGTTTTCGCGTGGATTCATGGTATTTGGGGTTTTCTTCTTTTTGGGAGAGTGATCCTCTCCTTTCTTCGGGTGATTTTGAAGTGTTTTGGGGTTTCCGTTGCGTTTCGTTGAATTCCTAATGTGTTTTATGGTGGTTTGGAGTGTACTTTGGGAGTAGGAGAACATCAGGTAGGTTTAGGGTGTCTTTGGGGTGGATCTATGGTATTTGGGGTTTTCTTCTATTTTTGGCGTGGTCCTGTTCTTTTTTGGGGTGTATTTGAAGTGTTTTGGGGTCTCCGTTGGGTTTTGTTGTGTTCTCGTTGGTCATCATGGTGGAAAAGGGTAAATTGTGGGTTTTGGAGAACATCAGGTAGGTTTAGGGTGTTTTTGGGGTGGATCTATGGTTTTGGGGGATTTTCTTCCAGTTTGGGGGGTGATGCCGTTCTTGTTTGGGGTGTTTTTGACGTTTTTTGGGGTCTCCGTTGGGTTTTGTTGGGTTCTCGGTGGTTATCATGGTGGAAAAGGGTAAATTGTGGGTTTTGGAGAACATCAGGTAGGTTTAGGGTGTCTTTGGGGTGGATCTATGGTTTTGGGGGATTTTCTTCCAGTTTTGGGGGTGATGCCGATATTTTTTGGGGTGTTTTTGACGTGTTTTGGTGTCTCCATTAGGTTTTGTTGGGTTCTTGTTTGTCATTATGTTAAATAGGTGTGGATTGTGGTTTTTGGAGAACATCAGGTAGTTTTAGGGTGGTTTTGGGGTGGATCTATGGTTTTGGGGGATTTTCTTCCAGTTTTGGGGGTGATGCCGTTCTTGTTTGGGGTGTTTTTGACGTTTTTTGGGGTCTCTGTTGTGTTCTGTTGGGTTCTCGTTGGTCATCGTGTTGGAAAAGGGTAAATTGTGGTTTTTGGAGAACATCAGGTAGGTTTAGGGTGTTTTTGGGGTGGATCTATGGTTTTGGGGGATTTTCTTCCAGTTTTGGGGTGATGCCGTTCTTTTTTGGGGGTGTTTTTGACGTTTTTTGGGGTCTCCGTTGGGTTTTGTTGGGTTCTCGTTGGTTATCATGGTGGAAAAGGGTAAATTGTGGGCTTTGGAGAAGATCAGGTAGGTTTAGGGTGGTTTTGGGGTGGATCTATGGTTTTGGGGGATTTTCTTCCAATTTTGGGGGTGATGCCGATATTTTTTGGGGTGTTTTTTACGTGTTTTGGGGTCTCCATTAGGTTTTGTTGGGTTCTTGTTGGTCATTATGTTAAATAGGAGTGGATTGTGGTTTTTGGAGAAGATCAGGTAGTTTTAGGGTGGTTTTGGGGTGGATCTATGGTTTTGGGGGATTTTCTTCCAGTTTTGGTGGTGATGCCGTTCTTGTTTGGGGTGTTTTTGACGTTTTTTGGGGTCTCTGTTGGGTTCTGTTGGGTTCTCGTTGGTCATCGTGTTGGAAAAGGGTAAATTGTGGTTTTTGGAGAACATCAGGTAGGTTTAGGGTGTCTTTGGGGTGGATCTATGGTTTTGGGGGATTTTCTTCCAGTTTTGGGGGTGATGCCGTTCTTGTTTGGGGTGTTTTTGACGTTTTTTGGGGTCTCCGTTGGGTTCTGTTGGGTTCTCGTTGGTCATCGTGTTGTAAAAGTGTAAATTGTGGGTTTTGGAGAACATCAGGTAGGTTTAGGGTGGTTTTGGGGTGGATCTATGTTTTTGGGGGATTTTCTTCCAGTTTTGGGGTGATGCCGTTCTTGTTTGGGGTGTTTTTGACGTTTTTTGGGGTCTCCGTTGGGTTTTGTTGGGTTCTCGTTGGTCATCATGGTGGAAAAGGGTAAATTGTGGGTTTTGGAGAACATCAGGTAGGTTTAGGGTGGTTTTGGGGTGGATCTATGGTTTTGGGGGATTTTCTTCCAGTTTTGGGGGTGATGCCGATATTTTTTGGGGTGTTTTTTACGTGTTTTGGGGTCTCCATTAGGTTTTGTTTTGTTCTTGTTTGTCATTATGTTAAATAGGAGTGGATTGTGGGTTTTGGAGAACATCAGGTAGTTTTAGGGTGGTTTTGGGGTGGATCTATGGTTTTGGGGGATTTTCTTCCAGTTTTGGGGGTGATGCCGTTCTTGTTTGGGGTGTTTTTGACGTTTTTTGGGGTCTCGGTTGGGTTCTGTTGGGTTCTCGTTGGTCATCGTGTTAGAAAAGGGTAATTGTGGTTTTTGGAGAAGATCAGGTAGGTTTAGGGTGTCTTTGGGGTGGATCTATGGTTTTGGGGGATTTTCTTCCAGTTTTGGTGGTGATGCCGTTCTTGTTTGGGGTGTTTTTGACGTTTTTTCGGGTCTCCGTTCGGTTCTGTTGGGTTCTCGTTGGTCATCGTGTTGGAAAAGTGTAAATTGTGGGTTTTGGAGAACATCAGGTAGGTTTAGGGTGGTTTTGGGGTGGATCTATGGTTTTGGGGGATTTTCTTCCAGTTTTGGGGGTGATGCCGTTCTTGTTTGGGGTGTTTTTGACGTTTTTTGGGGTCTCCGTTGGGTTTTGTTGGGTTCTCGTTGGTTATCATGGTGGAAAAGGGTAAATTGTGGGTTTTGGAGAACATCAGCTAGGTTTAGGGTGTCTTTGGGGTGGATCTATGGTTTTGGGGGATTTTCTTCCAGTTTTGGGGGTGATGCCGATATTTTTTGGGGTGTTTTTGACGTGTTTTGGTGTCTCCATTAGGTTTTGTTGTGTTCTTGTTGGTCATTATGTTAAATAGGAGTGGATTGTGGTTTTTGGAGAACATCAGGTAGTTTTAGGGTGGTTTTGGGGTGGATCTATGGTTTTGGGGGATTTTCTTCCAGTTTTGGTGGTGATGCCGTTCTTGTTTGGGGTGTTTTTGACGTTTTTTGGGCTCTCAGTTGGGTTCTGTTGGGTTCTCGTTGGTCATCGTGTTGGAAAAGGGTAAATTGTGGTTTTTGGAGAACATCAGGTAGGTTTAGGGTGTCTTTGGGGTGGATCTATGGTTTTGGGGGATTTTCTTCCAGTTTTGGGGGTGATGCCGTTCTTGTTTGGGGTGTTTTTGACGTTTTTTGGGGTCTCCGTTGGGTTCTGTTGGGTTCTCGTTGGTCATCGTGTTGGAAAAGGGTAAATTGTGGTTTTTGGAGAACATCAGGTAGGTTTAGGGTGGTTTTGGGGTGGATCTATGTTTTTGGGGGATTTTCTTCCAGTTTTGGGGGTGATGCCGTTCTTGTTTGGGGTGTTTTGACGTTTTTTGGGGTCTCCGTTGGGTTTTGTTGGGTTCTCGTTGGTTATCATGGTGGAAAAGGGTAAATTGTGGGTTTTGGAGAAGATCAGGTAGGTTTAGGGTGGTTTTGGGGTGGATCTATGGTTTTGGGGGATATTCTTCCAGTTTTGGGGGTGATGCCGATATTTTTTGGGGTGTTTTTGACGTGTTTTGGGGTCTCCATTAGGTTTTGTTGGGTTCTTGTTTGTCATTATGTTAAATAGGAGTGGATTGTGGGTTTGGAGAACATCAGGTAGTTTTAGGGTGGTTTTGGGGTGAATCTATGGTTTTTGGGGATTTTCTTCCAGTTTTGGGGGTGATGCCGTTCTTGTTTGGGGTGTTTTTGACGTTTTTTGGGGTCTCCGTTGGGTTCTGTTGGGTTCTCGTTGGTCATCGTGTTAGAAAAGGGTAAATTGTGGTTTTTGGAGAACATCAGGTAGGTTTAGGGTGGTTTTGGGGTGGATCTATGGTTTTGGGGGATTTTCTTCCAGTTTTGGTGGTGATGCCGTTCTTGTTTGGGGTGTTTTTGACGTTTTTTGGGGTCTCTGTTGGGTTCTGTTGGGTTCTCGTTGGTCATCGTGTTGGAAAAGGGTAAATTGTGGTTTTTGGAGAACATCAGGTAGGTTTAGGGTGTCTTTGGGGTGGATCTATGGTATTTGGGGTTTTCTTCTATTTTTTGGCGTGATCCTGTTCTTTTTTAGGGTGTATTTGAAGTGTTTTGGGGTCTCCGTTGGGTTTTGTTTGGTTCTCGTTGGTCATCATGGTGGAAAAGGGTAAATTGTGGGTTTTGGAGAAGATCAGGTAGGTTTAGGGTGGTTTTGGGGTGGATCTATGGTTTTGGGGGATTTTCTTCCAGTTTTGGGGGTGATGCCGATATTTTTTGTGGTGTTTTTTAGGTGTTTTGGGGTCTCCATTAGGTTTTGTTGGGTTCTTGTTTGTCATTATGTTAAATAGGAGTGGATTGTGGGTTTTGGAGA
Source organism: Aythya ferina (assembly GCF_964211825.1). Classification (NCBI taxonomy): domain Eukaryota; kingdom Metazoa; phylum Chordata; class Aves; order Anseriformes; family Anatidae; genus Aythya; species Aythya ferina. Next base: position 41,612 of record NW_028181296.1, on the reverse strand, counting down.
ACATCAGGTAGTTTTAGGGTGGTTTTGGGGTGGATCTATGGTTTTGGGGGATTTTCTTCCAGTTTTGGTGGTGATGCCGTTCTTGTTTGGGGTGTTTTTGACGTTTTTTGGGGTCTCGGTTGGGTTCTGTTGGGTTCTCATTGGTCATCGTGTTAGAAAAGTGTAAATTGTGGTTTTTGGAGAACATCAGGTAGGTTTAGGGTGGTTTTGGGGTGGATCTATGGTTTTGGGGGATTTTCTTCCAGTTTTGGGGGTGATGCCGTTCTTGTTTGGGGTGTTTTTGACGTTTTTTGGGGTCTCCGTTGGGTTTTGTTGGGTTCTCGTTGGTTATCATGGTGGAAAAGTGTAAATTGTGGGTTTTGGAGAACATCAGGTAGGTTTAGGGTGTCTTTGGGGTGGATCTATGGTTTTGGCGTATTTTCTTCCAGTTTTGGGGGTGATGCCGATATTTTTTGGGGTGTTTTTTTACGTGTTTTGGTGTCTCCATTAGGTTTTGTTTGGTTCTTGTTTGTCATTATGTTTAATAGGTGTGGATTGTGGGTTTTGGAGAACATCAGGTAGGTTTAGGGTGGTTTTGGGGTGGATCTATGGTTTTGGGGGATTTTCTTCCAGTTTTGGGGGTGATGCCGTTCTTGTTTGGGGTGTTTTTGACGTTTTTTGGGGTCTCTGTTGGGTTCTTTTGGGTTCTCGTTGGTCATCGTGTTGGAAAAGGGTAAATTGTGGTTTTTGGAGAACATCAGGTAGGTTTAGGGTGGTTTTGGGGTGGATCTATGGTTTTGGCGTATTTTCTTCCAGTTTTGGAGGTGATGCCGTTCTTGTTTGGGGTGTTTTTGACGTTTTTTGAGGTCTCCGTTGGGTTTTGTTGGGTTCTCGTTGGTTATCATGGTGGAAAAGGGTAAATTGTGGGTTTTGGAGAACATCAGGTAGGTTTAGGGTGGTTTTCGGGTGGATCTATGGTTTTGGGGGATTTTCTTCCAGTTTTGGGGGTGATGCCGATATTTTTTGGGGTGTTTTTTACGTGTTTTGGTGTCTCCATTAGGTTTTGTGGTGTTCTTGTTTGTCATTATGTTAAATAGGAGTGGATTGTGGGTTTTGGAGAAGATCAGGTAGTTTTAGGGTTGGTTTTGGGGTGGATCTTTTTTTTTGGGGGATTTTCTTCCAGTTTTGGTGGTGATGCCGTTCTTGTTTGGGGTGTTTTTGACGTTTTTTGGGGTCTCTGTTGGTTTCTGTTGGGTTCTCGTTGGTCATCGTGTTGGAAAAGTGTAAATTGTGGTTTTTGGAGAAGATCAGGTAGGTTTAGGGTGGTTTTGGGGTGGATCTATGGTTTTGGGTGATTTTCTTCCAGTTTTGGTGGTGATGCCGTTCTTGTTTGGGGTGTTTTTGACGTTTTTTGGGGTCTCTGTTGGGTTCTGTTGGGTTCTCGTTGGTCATCGTGTTGGAAAAGGGTAAATTGTGGGTTTTGGAGAACATCAGGTAGGTTTAGGGTGGTTTTGGGGTGGATCTATGGTTTTGGGGGATTTTCTTCCAGTTTTGGTGGTGATGCCGTTCTTGTTTGGGGTGTTTTTGACGTTTTTTGGGGTCTCCGTTGAGTTTTGTTGGGTTCTCGTTGGTTATCATGGTGGAAAAGGGTAAATTGTGGGTTTTGGAGAAGATCAGGTAGGTTTAGGGTGGTTTTGGGGTGGATCTATGGTTTTGGCGTATTTTCTTCCAGTTTTGGGGGTGATGCCGATATTTTTTGGGGTGTTTTTTACGTGTTTTGGGGTCTCCATTAGGTTTTGTTGGGTTCTTGTTTGTCATTATGTTAAATAGGAGTGGATTGTGGGTTTTGGAGAACATCAGGTAGTTTTAGGGTGGTTTTGGGGTGGATCTATGGTTTTGGGGGATTTTCTTCCAGTTTTGGTGGTGATGCCGTTCTTGTTTGGGGTGTTTTTGACGTTTTTTGGGGTCTCTGTTGGGTTCTGTTGGGTTCTCGTTGGTCATCGTGTTGGAAAAGGGTAAATTGTGGTTTTTGGAGAACATCAGGTAGGTTTAGGGTGTCTTTGGGGTGGATCTATGGTTTTGGGGGTTTTCTTCCAGTTTTGGGGGTGATGCCATTCTTGTTTGGGGTATTTTTTCAGGTTTTTGTGGTCTCTGTTTGGTTTTGTTGGGTTCTCGTTGGTCATCGTGTTGTAAAAGTGTAAATTGTGGGTTTTGGAGAATTTCAGGTAGGTTTAGGGGGAGTTTTCGCGTGGATTCATGGTATTTGGGGTTTTCTTCTTTTTGGGAGAGTGATCCTCTCCTTTCTTCGGGTGACTTTGAAGTGTTCTGGGGTTTCCGTTGCGTTTCGTTGAATTCCTAATGTATTTTATGGTGGTTTGGAGTGTGCTTTGGGATTAGGAGAACATCAGGTAGGTTTAGGGTGGTTTTGGGGTGGATCTATGGTTTTGGCGTATTTTCTTCCAGTTTTGGGGTGATGCCGATATTTTTTGGGGTGTTTTTTACTTGTTTTGGGGTCTCCATTAGGTTTTGTTGGGTTCTTGTTGGTCATTATGTTAAATAGGTGTGGATTGTGGTTTTTGGAGAACATCAGGTAGTTTTAGGGTGGTTTTGGGGTGGATCTATTGTTTTGGCGGTTTTCTTCCAGTTTTGGTGGTGATGCCGTTCTTGTTTGGGGTGTTTTTGACGTTTTTTGGGGTCTCTGTTGGGTTCTGTTGGGTTCTCGTTGGTCATCGTGTTGGAAAAGTGTAAATTGTGGTTTTTGGAGAACATCAGGTAGGTTTAGGGTGTCTTTGGGGTGGATCTATGGTTTTGGGGGTTTTCTTCCAGTTTTGGGGGTGATGCCATTCTTGTTTGGGGTATTTTTTCAGGTTTTTGTGGTCTCTGTTTGGTTTTGTTGGGTTCTCGTTGGTTATCATGGTGGAAAAGGGTAAATTGTAGGTTTTGGAGAACATCAGGTAGGTTTAGGGTGGTTTTCGGGTGGATCTATGGTTTTGGCGTATTTTCTTCCAGTTTTGGGGGTGATGCCGATATTTTTTGGGGTGTTTTTGACGTGTTTTGGTGTCTCCATTAGGTTTTGTTGGGTTCTTGTTTGTCATTATGTTAAATAGGAGTGGATTGTGGGTTTTGGAGAAGATCAGGTAGTTTTAGGGTGGTTTTGGGGTGGATCTATGGTTTTGGGGGATTTTCTTCCAGTTTTGGTGGTGATCCTTTTCTTGTTTGGGGGTGTTTTTGACGTTTTTTGGGGTCTCTGTTGGGTTCTGTTGGGTTCTCGTTGGTCATCGTGTTGGAAAAGGGTAAATTGTGGTTTTTGGAGAAGATCAGGTAGGTTTAGGGTGGTTTTGGGGTGGATCTATGGTTTTGGCGTATTTTCTTCCAGTTTTGGGGGTGATGCCGATATTTTTTGGGGTGTTTTTTACTTGTTTTGGGGTCTCCATTAGGTTTTGTTGGGTTCTTGTTGGTCATTATGTTAAATAGGTGTGGATTGTGGGTTTTGGAGAACATCAGGTAGTTTTAGGGTGGTTTTGGGGTGGATCTATTGTTTTGGCGGGTTTTCTTCCAGTTTTGGTGGTGATGCCGCTCTTGTTTGGGGTGTTTTTGACGTTTTTTGGGGTCTCTGTTGGGTTCTGTTGGGTTCTCGTTGGTCATCGTGTTGGAAAAGTGTAAATTGTGGTTTTTGGAGAACATCAGGTAGGTTTAGGGTGTCTTTGGGGTGGATCTATGGTTTTGGGGGTTTTCTTCCAGTTTTGGGGGTGATGCCATTCTTGTTTGGGGTATTTTTTAAGGTTTTTGTGGTCTCTGTTTGGTTTTGTTGGGTTCTCGTTGGTTATCATGGTGGAAAAGGGTAAATTGTAGGTTTTGGAGAACATCAGGTAGGTTTAGGGTGGTTTTCGGGTGGATCTATGGTTTTGGGGGATTTTCTTCCAGTTTTGGGGGTGATGCCGATATTTTTTGGGGTGTTTTTGACGTGTTTTGGGGTCTCCATTAGGTTTTGTTGGGTTCTTGTTTGTCATTATGTTAAATAGGAGTGGATTGTGGGTTTTGGAGAAGATCAGGTAGTTTTAGGGTGGTTTTGGGGTGGATCTATGGTTTTGGCGTATTTTCTTCCAGTTTTGGTGGTGATGCCGTTCTTGTTTGGGGTGTTTTTTACTTGTTTTGGGGTCTCCATTAGGTTTTGTTGGGTTCTTGTTGGTCATTATGTTAAATAGGTGTGGATTGTGGGTTTTGGAGAACATCAGGTAGTTTTAGGGTGGTTTTGGGGTGGATCTATGGTTTTGGCGGGTTTTCTTCCAGTTTTGGTGGTGATGCCGTTCTTGTTTGGGGTGTTTTTGACGTTTTTTGGGGTCTCTGTTGGGTTCTGTTGGGTTCTCGTTGGTCATCGTGTTGGAAAAGTGTAAATTGTGGTTTTTGGAGAACATCAGGTAGGTTTAGGGTGTCTTTGGGGTGGATCTATGGTTTTGGGGGTTTTCTTCCAGTTTTGGGGGTGATGCCGATATTTTTTGGGGTGTTTTTTACGTGTTTTGGGGTCTCCATTAGGTTTTGTTGGGTTCTTGTTGGTCATTATGTTAAATAGGAGTGGATTGTGGGTTTTGGAGAACATCAGGTAGTTTTAGGGTGGTTTTGGGGTGGATCTATGGTTTTGGGGGATTTTCTTCCAGTTTTGGTGGTGATGCCGTTCTTGTTTGGGGTGTTTTTGACGTTTTTTGGGGTCTCTGTTGGGTTCTGTTGGGTTCTCGTTTGTCATCGTGTTGGAAAAGTGTAAATTGTGGTTTTTGGAGAACATCAGGTAGGTTTAGGGTGTCTTTGGGGTGGATCTATGGTTTTGGGGGTTTTCTTCCAGTTTTGGGGGTGATGCCATTCTTGTTTGGGTTATTTTTTCAGGTTTTTGTGGTCTCTGTTTGGTTTTGTTGGGTTCTCGTTGGTCATCGTGTTGTAAAAGTGTAAATTGTGGGTTTTGGAGAATTTCAGGTAGGTTTAGGGGGAGTTTTCGCGTGGATTCATGGTATTTGGGGTTTTCTTCTTTTTGGGGGAGTGATCCTCTCCTTTCTTCGGGTGACTTTGAAGTGTTCTGGGGTTTCCGTTGCGTTTCGTTGAATTCCTAATGTATTTTATGGTGGTTTGGAGTGTGCTTTGGGATTAGGAGAACATCAGGTAGTTTTAGGGTGGTTTTGGGGTGGATCTATGGTTTTGGCGTATTTTCTTCCAGTTTTGGGGGTGATGCCGATATTTTTTGGGGTGTTTTTTACTTGTTTTGGGGTCTCCATTAGGTTTTGTTGGGTTCTTGTTGGTCATTATGTTAAATAGGTGTGGATTGTGGGTTTTGGAGAACATCAGGTAGTTTTAGGGTGGTTTTGGGGTGGATCTATTGTTTTGGCGGGTTTTCTTCCAGTTTTGGTGGTGATGCCGTTCTTGTTTGGGGTGTTTTTGACGTTTTTTGGGGTCTCTGTTGGGTTCTGTTGGGTTCTCGTTGGTCATCGTGTTGGAAAAGTGTAAATTGTGGTTTTTGGAGAACATCAGGTAGGTTTAGGGTGTTTTTGGGGTGGATCTATGGTTTTGGGGGTTTTCTTCCAGTTTTGGGGGTGATGCCATTCTTGTTTGGGGTATTTTTTAAGGTTTTTGTGGTCTCTGTTTGGTTTTGTTGGGTTCTCGTTGGTTATCATGGTGGAAAAGGGTAAATTGTGGGTTTTGGAGAAGATCAGGTAGGTTTAGGGTGGTTTTGGGGTGGATCTATGGTTTTGGCGTATTTTCTTCCAGTTTTGGGGGTGATGCCGATATTTTTTGGGGTGTTTTTTACGTGTTTTGGGGTCTCCATTAGGTTTTGTTGGGTTCTTGTTTGTCATTATGTTAAATAGGAGTGGATTGTGGGTTTTGGAGAAGATCAGGTAGTTTTAGGGTGGTTTTGGGGTGGATCTATGGTTTTGGGGGATTTTCTTCCAGTTTTGGTGGTGATGCCGTTCTTGTTTGGGGTGTTTTTGACGTTTTTTGGGGTCTCTGTTGGGTTCTGTTGGGTTCTCGTTGGTCATCGTGTTGGAAAAGGGTAAATTGTGGTTTTTGGAGAAGATCAGGTAGGTTTAGGGTGTCTTTGGGGTGGATCTATGGTTTTGGGGGTTTTCTTCCAGTTTTGGGGGTGATGCCATTCTTGTTTGGGGTATTTTTTCAGGTTTTTGTGGTCTCTGTTTGGTTTTGTTGGGTTCTCGTTGGTCATCGTGTTGTAAAAGTGTAAATTGTGGGTTTTGGAGAATTTCAGGTAGGTTTAGGGGGAGTTTTCGCGTGGATTCATGGTATTTGGGGTTTTCTTCTTTTTGGGGGAGTGATCCTCTCCTTTCTTCGGGTGACTTTGAAGTGTTCTGGGGTTTCCGTTGCGTTTCGTTGAATTCCTAATGTGTTTTATGGTGGTTTGGAGTGTGCTTTGGGATTAGGAGAACATCAGGTAGTTTTAGGGTGGTTTTGGGGTGGATCTATGGTTTTGGCGTATTTTCTTCCAGTTTTGGGGGTGATGCCGATATTTTTTGGGGTGTTTTTTACTTGTTTTGGGGTCTCCATTAGGTTTTGTTGGGTTCTTGTTGGTCATTAAGTTAAATAGGTGTGGATTGTGGGTTTTGGAGAACATCAGGTAGTTTTAGGGTGGTTTTGGGGTGGATCTATTGTTTTGGCGGGTTTTCTTCCAGTTTTGGTGGTGATGCCGTTCTTGTTTGGGGTGTTTTTGACGTTTTTTGGGGTCTCTGTTGGGTTCTGTTGGGTTCTCGTTGGTCATCGTGTTGGAAAAGGGTAAATTGTGGGTTTTGGAGAACATCAGGTAGGTTTAGGGTGTCTTTGGGGTGGATCTATGGTTTTGGGGGATTTTCTTCCAGTTTTGGGGGTGATGCCGTTCTTGTTTGGGGTGTTTTTGACGTTTTTTGGGGTCTCCGTTGGGTTTTGTTGGTTTCTCGTTGGTTATCATGGTGGAAAAGGGTAAATTTTGGTTTTTGGAGAACATCAGGTAGGTTTAGGGTGTCTTTGGGGTGGATCTATGGTTTTGGGGGATTTTCTTCCAGTTTTGGGGGTGATGCCGATATTTTTTGTGGTGTTTTTTAGGTGTTTTGGGGTCTCCATGAGGTTTTGTTGGGTTCTTGTTTGTCATTATGTTAAATAGGAGTGGATTGTGGGTTTTGGAGAACATCAGGTAGTTTTAGGGTGGTTTTGGGGTGGATCTATGGTTTTGGGGGATTTTCTTCCAGTTTTGGTGGTGATCCTTTTCTTGTTTGGGGTGTTTTTGACGTTTTTTGGGGTCTCTGTTGGGTTCTGTTGGGTTCTCGTTGGTCATCGTGTTGGAAAAGTGTAAATTGTGGTTTTTGGAGAAGATCAGGTAGTTTTAGGGTGGTTTTGGGGTGGATCTATGGTTTTGGGGGATTTTCTTCCAGTTTTGGTGGTAATGCCGTTCTTGTTTGGGGGTGTTTTGACGTTTTTTGGGGTCTCTGTTGGGTTCTGTTGGGTTCTCGTTGGTCATCGTGTTGGAAAAGGGTAAATTGTGGTTTTTGGAGAAGATCAGGTAGGTTTAGGGTGGTTTTGGGGTGGATCTATGGTTTTGGCGTATTTTCTTCCAGTTTTGGGGGTGATGCCGATATTTTTTGGGGTGTTTTTTACGTGTTTTGGGGTCTCCATTAAGTTTTGTTGGGTTCTTGTTGGTCATTATGTTAAATAGGAGTGGATTGTGGGTTTTGGAGAAGATCAGGTAGTTTTAGGGTGGTTTTGGGGTGGATCTATGGTTTTGGGGGATTTTCTTCCAGTTTTGGTGGTGATGCCGTTCTTGTTTGGGGTGTTTTTGACGTTTTTTGGGGTCTCTGTTGGGTTCTGTTGGGTTCTCTTTGGTCATCGTGTTGGAAAAGGGTAAATTGTGGTTTTTTGGAGAACATCAGGTAGGTTTAGGGTGTCTTTGGGGTGGATCTATGGTTTTGGGGGTTTTCTTCCTGTTTTGGGGGTGATGCCATTCTTGTTTGGGGTATTTTTTCAGGTTTTTGTGGTCTCTGTTTGGTTTTGTTGGGTTCTCGTTGGTCATCGTGTTGTAAAAGTGTAAATTGTGGGTTTTGGAGAATTTCAGGTAGGTTTAGGGGGAGTTTTCGCGTGGATTCATGGTATTTGGGGTTTTCTTCTTTTTGGGGGGAGTGATCCTCTCCTTTCTTCGGGTGACTTTGAAGTGTTTTGGGGTTTCCGTTGCGTTTCGTTGAATTCCTAATGTGTTTTATGGTGGTTTGGAGTGTGCTTTGGGATTAGGAGAACATCAGGTAGGTTTAGGGTGGTTTTGGGGTGGATCTATTGTTTTGGCGTATTTTCTTCCAGTTTTGGGGGTGATGCCGATATTTTTTGGGGTGTTTTTTACGTGTTTTGGGGTCTCCATTAAGTTTTGTTGGGTTCTTGTTTGTCATTATGTTAAATAGGAGTGGATTGTGGGTTTTGGAGAACATCAGGTAGGTTTAGGGTGGTTTTGGGGTGGATCTATGGTTTTGGGGGATTTTCTTCCAGTTTTGGGGGTGATGCCGTTCTTGTTTGGGGTGTTTTTGACGTTTTTTGGGGTCTCTGTTGGGTTCTGTTGGGTTCTCGTTGGTCATCGTGTTGGAAAAGTGTAAATTGTGGGTTTTGGAGAAGATCAGGTAGGTTTAGGGTGGTTTTGGGGTGGATCTATGGTTTTGGGGATTTTCTTCCAGTTTTGGGGGTGATGCCGATATTTTTTGGGGTGTATTTTACGTGTTTTGGGGTCTCCATTAGGTTTTGTTGGGTTCTTGTTTGTCATTATGTTAAATAGGAGTGGATTGTGGGTTTTGGAGAACATCAGGTAGTTTTAGGGTGGTTTTGGGGTGGATCTATGGTTTTGGTGTATTTTCTTCCAGTTTTGGTGGTGATCCTTTTCTTGTTTGGGGTGTTTTTGACGTGTTTTGGTGTCTCCATTAGGTTTTGTTGGGTTCTTGTTTGTCATTATGTTAAATAGGTGTGGATTGTGGGTTTTGGAGAACATCAGGTAGTTTTAGGGTGGTTTTGGGGTGGATCTATTGTTTTGGCGGGTTTTCTTCCAGTTTTGGTGGTGATGCCGTTCTTGTTGGGGTGTTTTTGACGTTTTTTGTGGTCTCTGTTGGGTTCTGTTGGGTTCTCGTTGGTCATCGTGTTGGAAAAGGGTAAATTGTGGTTTTTGGAGAACATCAGGTAGGTTTAGGGTGTCTTTGGGGTGGATCTATGGTTTTGGGGGTTTTCTTCCAGTTTTGGGGGTGATGCCATTCTTGTTTGGGGTATTTTTTAAGGTTTTTGTGGTCTCTGTTTGGTTTTGTTGGGTTCTCGTTGGTTATCATGTTGGAAAAGGGTAAATTGTAGGTTTTGGAGAACATCAGGTAGGTTTAGGGTGGTTTTGGGGTGGATCTATGGTTTTGGGGGATTTTCTTCCAGTTTTGGGGGTGATGCCGATATTTTTTGGGGTGTTTTTTCACGTGTTTTGGTGTCTCCATTAGGTTTTGTTGGGTTCTCGTTTGTCATTATGTTAAATAGGAGTGGATTGTGGGTTTTGGAGAACATCAGGTAGTTTTAGGGTGGTTTTGGTGTGGATCTATGGTTTTGGGGGATTTTCTTCCAGTTTTGGTGGTGATCCTTTTCTTGTTTGGGGTGTTTTTGACGTTTTTTGGGGTCTCTGTTGGGTTCTGTTGGGTTCTCGTTGGTCATCGTGTTGGAAAAGTGTAAATTGTGGTTTTTGGAGAACATCAGGTAGGTTTAGGGTGGTTTTGGGGTGGATCTATGGTTTTGGGGGATTTTCTTCCAGTTTTGGGGGTGATGCCGTTCTTGTTTGGGGTGTTTTTGACGTTTTTTGGGGTCTCTGTTGGGTTCTGTTGGGTTCTCGTTGGTCATCGTGTTGGAAAAGGGTAAATTGTGGTTTTTGGAGAACATCAGGTAGGTTTAGGGTGTCTTTGGGGTGGATCTATGGTTTTGGGGATTTTCTTCCAGTTTTGGTGGTGATGCCGTTCTTGTTTGGGGTGTTTTTGACGTTTTTTGGGGTCTCCGTTGGGTTTTGTTGGTTTCTCGTTGGTTATCATGGTGGAAAAGGGTAAATTGTGGGTTTTGGAGAACATCAGGTAGGTTTAGGGTGGTTTTGGGGTGGATCTATGGTTTTGGGGGATTTTCTTCCAGTTTTGGGGGTGATGCCGTTCTTGTTTGGGGTGTTTTTTACGTGTTTTGGGGTCTCCATTAAGTTTTGTTGGGTTCTTGTTTGTCATTATGTTAAATAGGAGTGGATTGTGGGTTTTGGAGAAGATCAGGTAGTTTTAGGGTGGTTTTGGGGTGGATCTATGGTTTTGGGGGATTTTCTTCCAGTTTTGGTGGTAATGCCGTTCTTGTTTGGGGTGTTTTTGACGTTTTTTTGGGGTCTCTGTTGGGTTCTGTTGGGTTCTCGTTGGTCATCGTGTTGGAAAAGGGTAAATTGTGGTTTTTGGAGAACATCAGGTAGGTTTAGGGTGGTTTTGGGGTGGATCTATGGTTTTGGCGTATTTTCTTCCAGTTTTGGGGGTGATGCCGATATTTTTTGGGGTGTTTTTTACGTGTTTTGGGGTCTCCATTAAGTTTTGTTGGGTTCTTGTTTGTCATTATGTTAAATAGGAGTGGATTGTGGGTTTTGGAGAAGATCAGGTAGTTTTAGGGTGGTTTTGGGGTGGATCTATGGTTTTGGGGGATTTTCTTCCAGTTTTGGTGGTGATGCCGTTCTTGTTTGGGGTGTTTTTGACGTTTTTTGGGGTCTCTGTTGGGTTCTGTTGGGTTCTCGTTGGTCATCGTGTTGGAAAAGGGTAAATTGTGGTTTTTGGAGAACATCAGGTAGGTTTAGGGTGTCTTTGGGGTGGATCTATGGTTTTGGGGGTTTTCTTCCAGTTTTGGGGGTGATGCCATTCTTGTTTGGGGTATTTTTTCAGGTTTTTGTGGTCTCTGTTTGGTTTTGTTGGGTTCTCGTTGGTCATCGTGTTGTAAAAGTGTAAATTGTGGGTTTTGGAGAATTTCAGGTAGGTTTAGGGGGAGTTTTCGCGTGGATTCATGGTATTTGGGGTTTTCTTCTTTTTGGGGGAGTGATCCTCTCATTTCTTCGGGTGACTTTGAAGTGTTTTGGGGTTTCCGTTGCGTTTCATTGAATTCCTAATGTGTTTTATGGTGGTTTGGAGTGTGCTTTGGGATTAGGAGAACATCAGGTAGGTTTAGGGTGGTTTTGGGGTGGATCTATTGTTTTGGCGTATTTTCTTCCAGTTTTGGGGGTGATGCCGATATTTTTTGGGGTGTTTTTTACGTGTTTTGGGGTCTCCATTAAGTTTTGTTGGGTTCTTGTTTGTCATTATGTTAAATAGGAGTGGATTGTGGGTTTTGGAGAAGATCAGGTAGGTTTAGGGTGGTTTAGGGGTGGATCTATGGTTTTGGGGGATTTTCTTCCAGTTTTGGGGGTGATGCCGTTCTTGTTTGGGGTGTTTTTGACGTTTTTTGGGGTCTCTGTTGGGTTCTGTTGGGTTCTCGTTGGTCATCGTGTTGGAAAAGTGTAAATTGTGGGTTTTGGAGAAGATCAGGTAGGTTTAGGGTGGTTTTGGGGTGGATCTATGGTTTTGGGGGATTTTCTTCCAGTTTTGGGGGTGATGCCGATATTTTTTTGGGGTGTATTTTACGTGTTTTGGTGTCTCCATTAGGTTTTGTTGTGTTCTTGTTTGTCATTATGTTAAATAGGAGTGGATTGTGGTTTTTGGAGAACATCAGGTAGTTTTAGGGTGGTTTTGGGGTGGATCTATGGTTTTGGTGTATTTTCTTCCAGTTTTGGTGGTGATCCTTTTCTTGTTTGGGGTGTTTTTGACGTGTTTTGGTGTCTCCATTAGGTTTTGTTGGGTTCTTGTTTGTCATTATGTTAAATAGGTGTGGATTGTGGGTTTTGGAGAAGATCAGGTAGGTTTAGGGTGGTTTTGGGGTGGATCTATGGTTTTGGGGGATTTTCTTCCAGTTTTGGGGGTGATGCCGTTCTTGTTTGGGGTGTTTTGACGTTTTTTGGGGTCTCTGTTGGGTTCTGTTGGGTTCTCGTTGGTCATCGTGTTGGAAAAGTGTAAATTGTGGTTTTTGGAGAACATCAGGTAGGTTTAGGGTGTCTTTGGGGTGGATCTATGGTTTTGGGGGATTTTCTTCCAGTTTTGGGGGTGATGCCGATATTTTTTGTGGTGTTTTTTAGGTGTTTTGGGGTCTCCATTAGGTTTTGTTGGGTTCTTGTTTGTCATTATGTTAAATAGGAGTGGATTGTGGGTTTTGGAGAAGATCAGGTAGTTTTAGGGTGGTTTTGGGGTGGATCTATGGTTTTGGGGGATTTTCTTCCAGTTTTGGTGGTGATGCCGTTCTTGTTTGGGGTGTTTTTGACGTTTTTTGGGGTCTCTGTTGGGTTCTGTTGGGTTCTCGTTGGTCATCGTGTTGGAAAAGGGTAAATTGTGGTTTTTGGAGAAGATCAGGTAGGTTTAGGGTGTCTTTGGGGTGGATCTATGGTTTTGGGGGTTTTCTTCCAGTTTTGGGGGTGATGCCATTCTTGTTTGGGGTATTTTTTAAGGTTTTTGTGGTCTCTGTTTGGTTTTGTTGGGTTCTCGTTGGTCATCGTGTTGTAAAAGTGTAAATTGTGGGTTTTGGAGAACTTCAGGTAGGTTTAGGGGGAGTTTTCGCGTGGATTCATGGTATTTGAGGTTTTCTTCTTTTTGGGGGAGTGATCCTCTCCTTTCTTCGGGTGATTTTGAAGTGTTTTGGGGTTTCCGTTGCGTGTCGTTGAATTCCTAATGTGTTTTATGGTGGTTTGGAGTGTGCTTTGGGATTAGGAGAACATCAGGTAGGTTTAGGGTGGTTTTGGGGTGGATCTATGGTTTTGGCGTATTTTCTTCCAGTTTTGGGGGTGATGCCGATATTTTTTGGGGTGTTTTTTACGTGTTTTGGGGTCTCCATTAAGTTTTGTTGGGTTCTTGTTTGTCATTATGTTAAATAGGAGTGGATTGTGGGTTTTGGAGAACATCAGGTAGTTTTAGGGTGGTTTTGGGGTGGATCTATGGTTTTGGGGGATTTTCTTCCAGTTTTGGTGGTGATGCCGTTCTTGTTTGGGGTGTTTTTGACGTTTTTTGGGGTCTCTGTTGGGTTCTGTTGGGTTCTCGTTGGTCATCGTGTTGGAAAAGTGTAAATTGTGGTTTTTGGAGAAGATCAGGTAGTTTTAGGGTGGTTTTGGGGTGGATCTATGGTTTTGGGGGATTTCTTCCAGTTTTGGGGGTGATGCCGTTCTTGTTTGGGGTGTTTTTTGACGTTTTTTGGGGTCTCCGTTGGGTTTTGTTGGGTTCTCGTTGGTTATCATGGTGGAAAAGGGTAAATTGTGGGTTTTTGGAGAACATCAGGTAGGTTTAGGGTGGTTTTGGGGTGGATCTATGGTTTTGGGGGATTTTCTTCCAGTTTTGGGGGTGATGCCGATATTTTTTGGGGTGTTTTTTACGTGTTTTGGGGTCTCCATTAGGTTTAGTTGGGTTCTTGTTTGTCATTATGTTAAATAGGAGTGGATTGTGGTTTTTGGAGAACATCAGGTAGGTTTAGGGTGTCTTTGGGGTGGATCTATGATTTTGGGGGATTTTCTTCTCGTTTTGGGGGTGATGCCGTTCTTGTTTGGGGTGTTTTTGACGTTTTTTGGGGTCTCCGTTGGGTTTTGTTGGGTTCTCGTTGGTTATCATGGTGGAAAAGGGTAAATTGTGGGTTTTGGAGAACATCAGGTAGGTTTAGGGTGTCTTTGGGGTGGATCTATGGTTTTGGGGGATTTTCTTCCAGTTTTGGGGGTGATGCCGATATTTTTTGGGGTGTTTTTTACGTGTTTTGGTGTCTCCATTAGGTTTTGTTGTGTTCTTGTTTGTCATTATGTTAAATAGGAGTGGATTGTGGGTTTTGGAGAACATCAGGTAGTTTTAGGGTGGTTTTGGGGTGGATCTATGGTTTTGGTGTATTTTCTTCCTGTTTTGGTGGTGATCCTTTTCTTGTTTGGGGTGTTTTTGACGTGTTTTGGTGTCTCCATTATGTTTTGTTGGGTTCTTGTTTGTCATTATGTTAAATAGGTGTGGATTGTGGGTTTTGGAGAAGATCAGGTAGGTTTAGGGTGGTTTTGGGGTGGATCTATGGTTTTGGGGGATTTTCTTCCAGTTTTGGTGGTGATGCCGTTCTTGTTTGGGGTGTTTTTGACGTTTTTTGGGGTCTCTGTTGGGTTCTGTTGGGTTCTCGTTGGTCATCGTGTTGGAAAAGGGTAAATTGTGGGTTTTGGAGTACATCAGGTAGGTTTAGGGTGTCTTTGGGTTGGATCTATGGTTTTGGGGGATTTTCTTCCAGTTTTGGGGGTGATGCCGTTCTTGTTTGGGGTGTTTTTGACGTTTTTTGGGGTCTCCGTTGGGTTTTGTTGGGTTCTCGTTGGTTATCATGGTGGAAAAGGGTAAATTGTGGGTTTTGGAGAACATCAGGTAGGTTTAGGGTGGTTTTGGGGTGGATCTATGGTTTTGGGGGGATTTTCTTCCAGTTTTGGGGGTGATGCCGATATTTTTTGGGGTGTTTTTTACGTGTTTTGGGGTCTCCATTAGGTTTTGTTGGGTTCTTGTTTGTCATTATGTTAAATAGGAGTGGATTGTGGGTTTTGGAGAACATCAGGTAGGTTTAGGGTGTCTTTGGGGTGGATCTATGGTTTTGGGGGATTTTCTTCTCGTTTTGGGGGTGATGCCGTTCTTGTTTGGGGTGTTTTTGACGTTTTTTGGGGTCTCCGTTGGGTTTTGTTGGGTTCTCGTTGGTTATCATGGTGGAAAAGTGTAAATTGTGGGTTTTGGAGAACATCAGGTAGGTTTAGGGTGGTTTTGGGGTGGATCTATGGTTTTGGGGGATTTTCTTCCAGTTTTGGGGGTGATGCCGATATTTTTTGGGGTGTTTTTTACGTGTTTTGGTGTCTCCATTAGGTTTTGTTGTGTTCTTGTTTGTCATTATGTTAAATAGGAGTGGATTGTGGTTTTTGGAGAACATCAGGTAGTTTTAGGGTGGTTTTGGGGTGGATCTATGGTTTTGGTGTATTTTCTTCCTGTTTTGGTGGTGATCCTTTTCTTGTTTTGGGGTGTTTTTGACGTGTTTTGGTGTCTCCATTATGTTTTGTTGGGTTCTTGTTTGTCATTATGTTAAGTAGTTGTGGATTGTGGGTTTTGGAGAAGATCAGGTAGGTTTAGGGTGGTTTTGGGGTGGATCTATGGTTTTGGGGGATTTTCTTCCAGTTTTGGGGGTGATGCCGTTCTTGTTTGGGGTGTTTTTGACGTTTTTTGGGGTTGTTGGGTTCTGTTGGGTTCTCGTTGGTCATCGTGTTGGAAAAGGGTAAATTGTGGGTTTTGGAGAACATCAGGTAGGTTTAGGGTGTCTTTGGGGTGGATCTATGGTTTTGGGGGATTTTCTTCCAGTTTTGGGGGTGATGCCGTTCTTGTTTGGGGTGTTTTTGACGTTTTTTGGGGTCTCCGTTGGGTTTTGTTGGGTTCTCGTTGGTTATCATGGTGGAAAAGGGTAAATTGTGGGTTTTGGAGAACATCAGGTAGGTTTAGGGTGGTTTTGGGGTGGATCTATGGTTTTGGCGTATTTTCTTCCAGTTTTGGGGGTGATGCCTATATTTTTTGGGGTGTTTTTTACGTGTTTTGGGGTCTCCATTAGGTTTTGTTGGGTTCTTGTTTGTCATTATGTTAAATAGGAGTGGATTGTGGGTTTTGGAGAAGATCAGGTAGGTTTAGGGTGGTTTTGGGGTGGATCTATGGTTTTGGGGGATTTTCTTCCAGTTTTGGTGGTGATGCCGTTCTTGTTTGGGGTGTTTTTGACGTTTTTTGGGGTCTCTGTTGGGTTCTGTTGGGTTCTCGTTGGTCATCGTGTTGGAAAAGGGTAAATTGTGGTTTTTGGAGAAGATCAGGTAGGTTTAGTGTGGTTTTGGGGTGGATCTATGGTTTTGGGGGTTTTCTTCCAGTTTTGGGGGTGATGCCATTCTTGTTTGGGGTATTTTTTCAGGTTTTTGTGGTCTCTGTTTGGTTTTGTTGGGTTCTCGTTGGTCATCGTGTTGTAAAAGTGTAAATTGTGGGTTTTGGAGAATTTCAGGTAGGTTTAGGGGGAGTTTTCGCGTGGATTCATGGTATTTGGGGTTTTCTTCTTTTTGGGGGAGTGATCCTCTCCTTTCTTCGGGTGATTTTGAAGTGTTTTGGGGTTTCCGTTGCGTTTCGTTGAATTCCTAATGTGTTTTATGGTGGTTTGGAGTGTGCTTTGGGATTAGGAGAACATCAGGTAGGTTTAGGTGTCTTTGGGGTGGATCTATGGTATTTGGGGTTTTCTTCTATTTTTTGGCGTGGTCCTGTTCTTTTTTGGGGTGTATTTGAATTGTTTTGGGGTCTCCGTTGGGTTTTGTTTGGTTCTCGTTGGTCATCATGGTGGAAAAGGGTAAATTGTGGGTTTTGGAGAACATCAGGTAGGTTTAGGGTGGTTTGGGGGTGGATCTATGGTTTTGGCGTATTTTCTTCCAGTTTTGGGGGTGATGCCGATATTTTTTGTGGTGTTTTTTACGTGTTTTGGGGTCTCCATTAAGTTTTGTTGGGTTCTTGTTTGTCATTATGTTAAATAGGAGTGGATTGTGGGTTTTGGAGAAGATCAGGTAGTTTTAGGGTGGTTTTGGGGTGGATCTATGGTTTTGGGGGATTTTCTTCCAGTTTTGGTGGTGATGCCGTTCTTGTTTGGGGTGTTTTTGACGTTTTTTGGGGTCTCCGTTGGGTTTTGTTGGGTTCTCGTTGGTTATCATGGTGGAAAAGGGTAAATTTAGGTTTTGGAGAACATCAGGTAGGTTTAGGGTGGTTTTGGGGTGGATCTATGGTTTTGGGGGATTTTCTTCCAGTTTTGGGGGTGATGCCGATATTTTTTGGGGTGTTTTTTACGTGTTTAGGTGTCTCCATTAGGTTTTGTTGGGTTCTTGTTTGTCATTATGTTAAATAGGAGTGGATTGTGGTTTTTGGAGAACATCAGGTAGGTTTAGGGTGTCTTTGGGGTGGATCTATGGTTTTGGGGGATTTTCTTCCAGTTTTGGGGGTGATGCCGTTCTTGTTTGGGGTGTTTTTGACGTTTTTTGGGGTCTCCGTTGGGTTTTGTTGGGTTCTCGTTGGTTATCATGGTGGAAAAGGGTAAATTGTGGGTTTTGGAGAACATCAGGTAGGTTTAGGGTGGTTTTGGGGTGGATCTATGGTTTTGGGGGATTTTCTTCCAGTTTTGGGGGTGATGCCGATATTTTTTTGGGGTGTTTTTTACGTGTTTTGGTGTCTCCATTAGGTTTTGTTGTGTTCTTGTTTGTCATTATGTTAAATAGGAGTGGATTGTGGTTTTTGGAGAACATCAGGTAGTTTTTAGGGTGGTTTTGGGGTGGATCTATGGTTTTGGTGTATTTTCTTCCTGTTTTGGTGGTGATCCTTTTCTTGTTTGGGGTGTTTTTGACGTGTTTTGGTGTCTCCATTATGTTTTGTTGGGTTCTTGTTTGTCATTATGTTAAATAGGTGTGGATTGTGGGTTTTGGAGAAGATCAGGTAGGTTTAGGGTGGTTTTGGGGTGGATCTATGGTTTTGGGGGATTTTCTTCCAGTTTTGGTGGTGATGCCGTTCTTGTTTGGGGGTGTTTTTGACGTTTTTTGGGGTCTCTGTTGGGTTCTGTTGGGTTCTCGTTGGTCATCGTGTTGGAAAAGGGTAAATTGTGGTTTTTGGAGAACATCAGGTAGGTTTAGGGTGTCTTTGGGGTGGATCTATGGTTTTGGGGGATTTTCTTCCAGTTTTGGGGGTGATGCCGTTCTTGTTTGGGGTGTTTTTGACGTTTTTTGGGGTCTCCGTTGGGTTTTGTTGGGTTCTCGTTGGTTATCATGGTGGAAAAGGGTAAATTGTGGGTTTTGGAGAACATCAGGTAGGTTTAGGGTGGTTTTGGGGTGGATCTATGGTTTTGGCGTATTTTCTTCCAGTTTTGGGGGTGATGCCTATATTTTTTGGGGTGTTTTTTACGTGTTTTTGGGGTCTCCATTAGGTTTTGTTGGGTTCTTGTTTGTCATTATGTTTAATAGGAGTGGATTGTGGGTTTTGGAGAAGATCAGGTAGGTTTAGGGTGGTTTTGGGGTGGATCTATGGTTTTGGGGGATTTTCTTCCAGTTTTGGTGGTGATGCCGTTCTTGTTTGGGGTGTTTTTGACGTTTTTTGGGGTCTCTGTTGGGTTCTGTTGGGTTCTCGTTGGTCATCGTGTTGGAAAAGGGTAAATTGTGGTTTTTGGAGAAGATCAGGTAGGTTTAGTGTGGTTTTGGGGTGGATCTATGGTTTTGGGGGTTTTCTTCCAGTTTTGGGGGTGATGCCATTCTTGTTTGGGGTATTTTTTCAGGTTTTTGTGGTCTCTGTTTGGTTTTGTTGGGTTCTCGTTGGTCATCGTGTTGTAAAAGTGTAAATTGTGGGTTTTGGAGAATTTCAGGTAGGTTTTAGGGGGAGTTTTCGCGTGGATTCATGGTATTTGGGGTTTTCTTCTTTTTGGGGGAGTGATCCTCTCCTTTCTTCGGGTGATTTTGAAGTGTTTTGGGGTTTCCGTTGCGTTTCGTTGAATTCCTAATGTGTTTTATGGTGGTTTGGAGTGTGCTTTGGGATTAGGAGAACATCAGGTAGGTTTAGGGTGTCTTTGGGGTGGATCTATGGTATTTGGGGTTTTCTTCTATTTTTTGGCGTGGTCCTGTTCTTTTTTGGGGTGTATTTGAATTGTTTTGGGGTCTCCGTTGGGTTTTGTTTGGTTCTCGTTGGTCATCATGGTGGAAAAGGGTAAATTGTGGGTTTTGGAGAACATCAGGTAGGTTTAGGGTGGTTTGGGGGTGGATCTATGGTTTTGGCGTATTTTCTTCCAGTTTTGGGGGTGATGCCGATATTTTTTGTGGTGTTTTTTACGTGTTTTGGGGTCTCCATTAAGTTTTGTTGGGTTCTTGTTTGTCATTATGTTAAATAGGAGTGGATTGTGGGTTTTGGAGAAGATCAGGTAGTTTTAGGGTGGTTTTGGGGTGGATCTATGGTTTTGGGGGATTTTCTTCCAGTTTTGGTGGTGATGCCGTTCTTGTTTGGGGTGTTTTTGACGTTTTTTGGGGTCTCCGTTGGGTTTTGTTGGGTTCTCGTTGGTTATCATGGTGGAAAAGGGTAAATTTAGGTTTTGGAGAACATCAGGTAGGTTTAGGGTGGTTTTGGGGTGGATCTATGGTTTTGGGGGATTTTCTTCCAGTTTTGGGGGTGATGCCGATATTTTTTGGGGTGTTTTTTACGTGTTTAGGTGTCTCCATTAGGTTTTGTTGGGTTCTTGTTTGTCATTATGTTAAATAGGTGTGGATTGTGGTTTTTGGAGAAGATCAGGTAGGTTTAGGGTGTCTTTGGGGTGGATCTATGTTTTTGGGGGATTTTCTTCCAGTTTTGGGGGTGATGCCGTTCTTGTTTTGGGTGTTTTTGACGTTTTTTGGGGTCTCCGTTGGGTTTTGTTGGGTTCTCGTTGGTTATCATGGTGGAAAAGGGTAAATTGTGGGTTTTGGAGAACATCAGGTAGGTTTAGGGTGGTTTTGGGGTGGATCTATGGTTTTGGGGGATTTTCTTCCAGTTTTGGGGGTGATGCCGATATTTTTTGGGGTGTTTTTTACGTGTTTTGGTGTCTCCATTAGGTTTTGTTGTGTTCTTGTTTGTCATTATGTTAAATAGGAGTGGATTGTGGTTTTTGGAGAACATCAGGTAGGTTTAGGGTGTCTTTGGGGTGGATCTATGGTTTTGGGGGATTTTCTTCCAGTTTTGGGGGTGATGCCGTTCTTGTTTGGGGTGTTTTTGACGTTTTTTGGGGTCTCCGTTGGGTTTTGTTGGGTTCTCGTTGGTTATCATGGTGGAAAAGGGTAAATTGTGGGTTTTGGAGAACATCAGGTAGGTTTAGGGTGGTTTTGGGGTGGATCTATGGTTTTGGGGGATTTTCTTCCAGTTTTGGGGGTGATGCCTATATTTTTTGGGGTGTTTTTTACGTGTTTTGGGGTCTCCATTAGGTTTTGTTGTGTTCTTGTTTGTCATTATGTTAAATAGGAGTGGATTGTGGGTTTTGGAGAACATCAGGTAGGTTTAGGGTGGTTTTGGGGTGGATCTATGGTTTTGGGGGATTTTCTTCCAGTTTTGGTGGTGATGCCGTTCTTGTTTGGGGTGTTTTTGACGTTTTTTGGGGTCTCTGTTGGGTTCTGTTGGGTTCTCGTTGGTCATCGTGTTGGAAAAGGGTAAATTGTGGTTTTTGGAGAAGATCAGGTAGGTTTAGTGTGGTTTTGGGGTGGATCTATGGTTTTGGGGGTTTTCTTCCAGTTTTGGGGGTGATGCCATTCTTGTTTGGGGTATTTTTTCAGGTTTTTGTGGTCTCTGTTTGGTTTTGTTGGGTTCTCGTTGGTCATCGTGTTGTAAAAGTGTAAATTGTGGGTTTTGGAGAACTTCAGGTAGGTTTAGGGGGAGTTTTCGCGTGGATTCATGGTATTTGGGGTTTTCTTCTTTTTGGGGGAGTGATCCTCTCCTTTCTTCGGGTGATTTTGAAGTGTTTTGGGGTTTCCGTTGCGTTTCGTTGAATTCCTAATGTGTTTTATGGTGGTTTGGAGTGTGCTTTGGGATTAGGAGAACATCAGGTAGGTTTAGGGTGTCTTTGGGGTGGATCTATGGTATTTGGGGTTTTCTTCTATTTTTTGGCGTGGTCCTGTTCTTTTTTGGGGTGTATTTGAATTGTTTTGGGGTCTCCGTTGGGTTTTGTTTGGTTCTCGTTGGTCATCATGGTGGAAAAGGGTAAATTGTGGGTTTTGGAGAACATCAGGTAGGTTTAGGGTGGTTTTGGGGTGGATCTATGGTTTTGGCGTATTTTCTTCCAGTTTTGGGGGTGATGCCGATATTTTTTGTGGTGTTTTTTACGTGTTTTGGGGTCTCCATTAAGTTTTGTTGGGTTCTTGTTTGTCATTATGTTAAATAGGAGTGGATTGTGGGTTTTGGAGAAGATCAGGTAGTTTTAGGGTGGTTTTGGGGTGGATCTATGGTTTTGGGGGATTTTCTTCCAGTTTTGGTGGTGATGCCGTTCTTGTTTGGGGTGTTTTTGACGTTTTTTGGGGTCTCCGTTGGGTTTTGTTGGGTTCTCGTTGGTTATCATGGTGGAAAAGGGTAAATTTAGGTTTTGGAGAACATCAGGTAGGTTTAGGGTGGTTTTGGGGTGGATCTATGGTTTTGGGGGATTTTCTTCCAGTTTTGGGGGTGATGCCGATATTTTTTGGGGTGTTTTTTACGTGTTTTGGGGTCTCCATTAGGTTTTGTTGGGTTCTTGTTTGTCATTATGTTAAATAGGAGTGGATTGTGGTTTTTGGAGAACATCAGGTAGGTTTAGGGTGTCTTTGGGGTGGATCTATGGTTTTGGGGGATTTTCTTCCAGTTTTGGGGGTGATGCCGTTCTTGTTTGGGGTGTTTTTGACGTTTTATGGGGTCTCCGTTGGGTTTTGTTGGGTTCTCGTTGGTTATCATGGTGGAAAAGGGTAAATTGTGGGTTTTGGAGAACATCAGGTAGGTTTAGGGTGGTTTTGGGGTGGATCTATGGTTTTGGGGGATTTTCTTCCAGTTTTGGGGGTGATGCCGATATTTTTTGGGGTGTTTTTTACGTGTTTTGGTGTCTCCATTAGGTTTTGTTGTGTTCTTGTTTGTCATTATGTTAAATAGGAGTGGATTGTGGTTTTTGGAGAACATCAGGTAGTTTTAGGGTGGTTTTGGGGTGGATCTATGGTTTTGGTGTATTTTCTTCCTGTTTTGGTGGTGATCCTTTTCTTGTTTGGGGTGTTTTTGACGTGTTTTGGTGTCTCCATTATGTTTTGTTGGGTTCTTGTTTGTCATTATGTTAAGTAGTTGTGGATTGTGGGTTTTGGAGAAGATCAGGTAGGTTTAGGGTGGTTTTGGGGTGGATCTATGGTTTTGGGGGATTTTCTTCCAGTTTTGGGGGGTGATGCCGTTCTTGTTTGGGGTGTTTTTGACGTTTTTTGGGGTCTCTGTTGGGTTCTGTTGGGTTCTCGTTGGTCATCGTGTTGGAAAAGGGTAAATTGTGGGTTTTGGAGAACATCAGGTAGGTTTAGGGTGTCTTTGGGGTGGATCTATGGTTTTGGGGGATTTTCTTCCAGTTTTGGGGGTGATGCCGTTCTTGTTTGGGGTGTTTTTGACGTTTTTTGGGGTCTCCGTTGGGTTTTGTTGGGTTCTCGTTGGTTATCATGGTGGAAAAGGGTAAATTGTGGGTTTTGGAGAACATCAGGTAGGTTTAGGGTGGTTTTGGGGTGGATCTATGGTTTTGGGGGATTTTCTTCCAGTTTTGGGGGTGATGCCTATATTTTTTGGGGTGTTTTTTAGGTGTTTTGGGGTCTACATTAGGTTTTGTTGGGTTCTTGTTTGTCATTATGTTAAATAGGAGTGGATTGTGGGTTTTGGAGAACATCAGGTAGTTTTAGGGTGGTTTTGGGGTGGATCTATGGTTTTGGGGGATTTTCTTCCAGTTTTGGTGGTGATGCCGTTCTTGTTTGGGGGTGTTTTTGACGTTTTTTGGGGTCTCTGTTGGGTTCTGTTGGGTTCTCGTTGGTCATCGTGTTGGAAAAGGGTAAATTGTGGTTTTTGGAGAAGATCAGGTAGGTTTAGTGTGGTTTTGGGGTGGATCTATGGTTTTGGGGGTTTTCTTCCAGTTTTGGGGTGATGCCATTCTTGTTTGGGGTATTTTTTCAGGTTTTTGTGGTCTCTGTTTGGTTTTGTTGGGTTCTCGTTGGTCATCGTGTTGTAAAAGTGTAAATTGTGGGTTTTGGAGAACTTCAGGTAGGTTTAGGGGGAGTTTTCGCGTGGATTCATGGTATTTGGGGTTTTCTTCTTTTTGGGGGAGTGATCCTCTCCTTTCTTCGGGTGATTTTGAAGTGTTTTGGGGGTTTCCGTTGCGTTTCGTTGAATTCCTAATGTGTTTTATGGTGGTTTGGAGTGTGCTTTGGGATTAGGAGAACATCAGGTAGGTTTAGGGTGTCTTTGGGGTGGATCTATGGTATTTGGGGTTTTCTTCTATTTTTTGGCGTGGTCCTGTTCTTTTTTGGGGTGTATTTGAAGTGTTTTGGGGTCTCCGTTGGGTTTTGTTTGGTTCTCGTTGGTCATCATGGTGGAAAAGGGTAAATTGTGGGTTTTGGAGAACATCAGGTAGGTTTAGGGTGGTTTTGGGGTGGATCTATGGTTTTGGCGTATTTTCTTCCAGTTTTGGGGGTGATGCCGATATTTTTTGTGGTGTTTTTTACGTGTTTTGGGGTCTCCATTAGGTTTAGTTGGGTTCTTGTTTGTCATTATGTTAAATAGGAGTGGATTGTGGTTTTTGGAGAACATCAGGTAGGTTTAGGGTGTCTTTGGGGTGGATCTATGATTTTGGGGGATTTTCTTCTCGTTTTGGGGGTGATGCCGTTCTTGTTTGGGGTGTTTTTGACGTTTTTTTGGGGTCTCCGTTGGGTTTTGTTGGGTTCTCGTTGGTTATCATGGTGGAAAAGGGTAAATTGTGGGTTTTGGAGAACATCAGGTAGGTTTAGGGTGGTTTTGGGGTGGATCTATGGTTTTGGGGGATTTTCTTCCAGTTTTGGGGGTGATGCCGATATTTTTTGGGGTGTTTTTAACGTGTTTTGGTGTCTCCATTAGGTTTTGTTGTGTTCTTGTTTGTCATTATGTTAAATAGGAGTGGATTGTGGGTTTTGGAGAACATCAGGTAGTTTTAGGGTGGTTTTGGGGTGGATCTATGGTTTTGGTGTATTTTCTTCCTGTTTTGGTGGTGATCCTTTTCTTGTTTGGGGTGTTTTTGACGTGTTTTTATGTCTCCATTATGTTTTGTTGGGTTCTTGTTTGTCATTATGTTAAATAGGTGTGGATTGTGGGTTTTGGAGAAGATCAGGTAGGTTTAGGGTGGTTTTGGGGTGGATCTATGGTTTTGGGGGATTTTCTTCCAGTTTTGGTGGTGATGCCGTTCTTGTTTGGGGTGTTTTTGACGTTTTTTGGGGTCTCTGTTGGGTTCTGTTGGGTTCTCGTTGGTCATCGTGTTGGAAAAGGGTAAATTGTGGGTTTTGGAGAACATCAGGTAGGTTTAGGGTGTCTTTGGGGTGGATCTATGGTTTTGGGGGATTTTCTTCCAGTTTTGGGGGTGATGCCGTTCTTGTTTGGGGTGTTTTTGACGTTTTTTGGGGTCTCCGTTGGGTTTTGTTGGGTTCTCGTTGGTTATCATGGTGGAAAAGGGTAAATTGTGGTTTTTGGAGAACATCAGGTAGTTTTAGGGTGGTTTTGGGGTGGATCTATGGTTTTGGGGGATTTTCTTCCAGTTTTGGGGGTGATGCCGATATTTTTTGGGGTGTTTTTTACGTGTTTTGGTGTCTCCATTAGGTTTTGTTGTGTTCTTGTTTGTCATTATGTTAAATAGGAGTGGATTGTGGGTTTTGGAGAACATCAGGTAGTTTTAGGGTGGTTTTGGGGTGGATCTATGGTTTTGGTGTATTTTCTTCCTGTTTTGGTGGTGATCTCTTTTATTTTTTTTTTTTTTTTTGTTGTTTGGGGTGTTTTTGACGTGTTTTTGGTGTCTCCATTATGTTTTGTTGGGTTCTTGTTTGTCATTATGTTAAATAGGTGTGGATTGTGGGTTTTGGAGAAGATCAGGTAGGTTTAGGGTGGTTTTGGGGTGGATCTATGGTTTTGGGGGATTTTCTTCCAGTTTTGGGGGTGATGCCGTTCTTGTTTGGGGTGTTTTTGACGTTTTTTGGGGTCTCTGTTGGGTTCTGTTGGGTTCTCGTTGGTCATCGTGTTGGAAAAGGGTAAATTGTGGGTTTTGGAGAACATCAGGTAGGTTTAGGGTGTCTTTGGGGTGGATCTATGGTTTTGGGGGATTTTCTTCCAGTTTTGGGGGTGATGCCGTTCTTGTTTGGGGTGTTTTTGACGTTTTTTGGTGTCTCCGTTGGGTTTTGTTGGGTTCTCGTTGGTTATCATGGTGGAAAAGGGTAAATTGTGGGTTTTGGAGAACATCAGGTAGGTTTAGGGTGGTTTTGGGGTGGATCTATGGTTTTGGCGTATTTTCTTCCAGTTTTGGGGGTGATGCCGATATTTTTTGGGGTGTTTTTTACGTGTTTTGGGGTCTCCATTAGGTTTTGTTGGGTTCTTGTTTGTCATTATGTTAAATAGGAGTGGATTGTGGTTTTTGGAGAACATCAGGTAGGTTTAGGGTGTCTTTGGGGTGGATCTATGGTTTTGGGGGATTTTCTTCCAGTTTTGGGGGTGATGCCGTTCTTGTTTGGGGTGTTTTTGACGTTTTATGGGGTCTCCGTTGGGTTTTGTTGGGTTCTCGTTGGTTATCATGGTGGAAAAGGGTAAATTGTGGGTTTTGGAGAACATCAGGTAGGTTTAGGGTGGTTTTGGGGTGGATCTATGGTTTTGGGGGATTTTCTTCCAGTTTTGGGGGTGATGCCTATATTTTTTGGGGTGTTTTTTACGTGTTTTGGGGTCTCCATTAGGTTTTGTTGGGTTCTTGTTTGTCATTATGTTAAATAGGAGTGGATTGTGGGTTTTGGAGAACATCAGGTAGGTTTAGGGTGGTTTTGGGGTGGATCTATGGTTTTGGGGGATTTTCTTCCAGTTTTGGTGGTGATGCCGTTCTTGTTTGGGGTGTTTTTGACGTTTTTTGGGGTCTCTGTTGGGTTCTGTTGGGTTCTCGTTGGTCATCGTGTTGGAAAAGTGTAAATTGTGGTTTTTGGAGAAGATCAGGTAGTTTTAGGGTGTTTTTGGGGTGGATCTATGGTTTTGGTGTATTTTCTTCCAGTTTTGGGGGTGATGCCGTTCTTGTTTGGGGTGTTTTTGACGTTTTTTGGGGTCTCCGTTGGGTTTTGTTGGGTTCTCGTTGGTTATCATGGTGGAAAAGGGTAAATTTAGGTTTTGGAGAACATCAGGTAGGTTTAGGGTGGTTTTGGGGTGGATCTATGGTTTTGGGGGATTTTCTTCCAGTTTTGGGGGTGATGCCGATATTTTTTGGGGTGTTTTTTACGTGTTTTGGTGTCTCCATTAGGTTTTGTTGTGTTCTTGTTTGTCATTATGTTAAATAGGAGTGGATTGTGGTTTTTGGAGAACATCAGGTAGTTTTAGGGTGGTTTTGGGGTGGATCTATGGTTTTGGTGTATTTTCTTCCTGTTTTGGTGGTGATCCTTTTCTTGTTTGGGGTGTTTTTGACGTGTTTTGGTGTCTCCATTATGTTTTGTTGGGTTCTTGTTTGTCATTATGTTAAATAGGTGTGGATTGTGGGTTTTGGAGAAGATCAGGTAGGTTTAGGGTGGTTTTGGGGTGGATCTATGGTTTTGGGGGATTTTCTTCCAGTTTTGGTGGTGATGCCGTTCTTGTTTGGGGTGTTTTTGACGTTTTTTGGGGTCTCTGTTGGGTTCTGTTGGGTTCTCGTTGGTCATCGTGTTGGAAAAGGGTAAATTGTGGGTTTTGGAGAACATCAGGTAGGTTTAGGGTGTCTTTGGGGTGGATCTATGGTTTTGGGGGATTTTCTTCCAGTTTTGGGGGTGATGCCGTTCTTGTTTGGGGTGTTTTTGACGTTTTTTGGGGTCTCCGTTGGGTTTTGTTGGGTTCTCGTTGGTTATCATGGTGGAAAAGGGTAAATTGTGGGTTTTGGAGAACATCAGGTAGGTTTAGGGTGGTTTTGGGGTGGATCTATGGTTTTGGCGTATTTTCTTCCAGTTTTGGGGGTGATGCCTATATTTTTTGGGGTGTTTTTTACGTGTTTTGGGGTCTCCATTAGGTTTTGTTGGGTTCTTGTTTGTCATTATGTTAAATAGGAGTGGATTGTGGGTTTTGGAGAACATCAGGTAGGTTTAGGGTGGTTTTGGGGTGGATCTATGGTTTTGGGGGATTTTCTTCCAGTTTTGGTGGTGATGCCGTTCTTGTTTGGGGTGTTTTTGACGTTTTTTGGGGTCTCTGTTGGGTTCTGTTGGGTTCTCGTTGGTCATCGTGTTGGAAAAGGGTAAATTGTGGTTTTTGGAGAAGATCAGGTAGGTTTAGTGTGGTTTTGGGGTGGATCTATGGTTTTGGGGGTTTTCTTCCAGTTTTGGGGGTGATGCCATTCTTGTTTGGGGTATTTTTTCAGGTTTTTGTGGTCTCTGTTTGGTTTTGTTGGGTTCTCGTTGGTCATCGTGTTGTAAAAGTGTAAATTGTGGGTTTTGGAGAACTTCAGGTAGGTTTAGGGGGAGTTTTCGCGTGGATTCATGGTATTTGGGGTTTTCTTCTTTTTGGGGGAGTGATCCTCTCCTTTCTTCGGGTGATTTTGAAGTGTTTTGGGGTTTCCGTTGCGTTTCGTTGAATTCCTAATGTGTTTTATGGTGGTTTGGAGTGTGCTTTGGGATTAGGAGAACATCAGGTAGGTTTAGGGTGTCTTTGGGGTGGATCTATGGTATTTGGGGTTTTCTTCTATTTTTTGGCGTGGTCCTGTTCTTTTTTGGGGTGTATTTGAATTGTTTTGGGGTCTCCGTTGGGTTTTGTTTGGTTCTCGTTGGTCATCATGGTGGAAAAGGGTAAATTGTGGGTTTTGGAGAACATCAGGTAGGTTTAGGGTGGTTTTGGGGTGGATCTATGGTTTTGGCGTATTTTCTTCCAGTTTTGGGGGTGATGCCGATATTTTTTGTGGTGTTTTTTACGTGTTTTGGGGTCTCCATTAAGTTTTGTTGGGTTCTTGTTTGTCATTATGTTAAATAGGAGTGGATTGTGGGTTTTGGAGAAGATCAGGTAGTTTTAGGGTGGTTTTGGGGTGGATCTATGGTTTTGGGGGATTTTCTTCCAGTTTTGGTGGTGATGCCGTTCTTGTTTGGGGTGTTTTTGACGTTTTTTGGGGTCTCCGTTGGGTTTTGTTGGGTTCTCGTTGGTTATCATGGTGGAAAAGGGTAAATTTAGGTTTTGGAGAAGATCAGGTAGTTTTAGGGTGGTTTTGGGGTGGATCTATGGTTTTGGGGGATTTTCTTCCAGTTTTGGGGGTGATGCCGATATTTTTTGGGGTGTTTTTTACGTGTTTTGGGGTCTCCATTAGGTTTTGTTGGGTTCTTGTTTGTCATTATGTTAAATAGGAGTGGATTGTGGTTTTTGGAGAACATCAGGTAGGTTTAGGGTGTCTTTGGGGTGGATCTATGGTTTTGGGGGATTTTCTTCCAGTTTTGGGGGTGATGCCGTTCTTGTTTGGGGTGTTTTTGACGTTTTTTGGGGTCTCCGTTGGGTTTTGTTGGGTTCTCGTTGGTTATCATGGTGGAAAAGGGTAAATTGTGGGTTTTGGAGAACATCAGGTAGGTTTAGGGTGGTTTTGGGGTGGATCTATGGTTTTGGGGGATTTTCTTCCAGTTTTGGGGGTGATGCCGATATTTTTTGGGGTGTTTTTTACGTGTTTTGGTGTCTCCATTAGGTTTTGTTGTGTTCTTGTTTGTCATTATGTTAAATAGGAGTGGATTGTGGTTTTTGGAGAACATCAGGTAGTTTTAGGGTGGTTTTGGGGTGGATCTATGGTTTTGGTGTATTTTCTTCCTGTTTTGGTGGTGATCCTTTTCTTGTTTGGGGTGTTTTTGACGTGTTTTGGTGTCTCCATTATGTTTTGTTGGGTTCTTGTTTGTCATTATGTTAAATAGGTGTGGATTGTGGGTTTTGGAGAAGATCAGGTAGGTTTAGGGTGGTTTTGGGGTGGATCTATGGTTTTGGGGGATTTTCTTCCAGTTTTGGGGGTGATGCCGTTCTTGTTTGGGGTGTTTTTGACGTTTTTTGGGGTCTCTGTTGGGTTCTGTTGGGTTCTCGTTGGTCATCGTGTTGGAAAAGGGTAAATTGTGGGTTTTGGAGAACATCAGGTAGGTTTAGGGTGTCTTTGGGGTGGATCTATGGTTTTGGGGGATTTTCTTCCAGTTTTGGGGGTGATGCCGTTCTTGTTTGGGGTGTTTTTGACGTTTTTTGGGGTCTCCGTTGGGTTTTGTTGGGTTCTCGTTGGTTATCATGGTGGAAAAGGGTAAATTGTGGGTTTTGGAGAACATCAGGTAGGTTTAGGGTGGTTTTGGGGTGGATCTATGGTTTTGGCGTATTTTCTTCCAGTTTTGGGGGTGATGCCTATATTTTTTGGGGTGTTTTTTACGTGTTTTGGGGTCTCCATTAGGTTTTGTTGGGTTCTTGTTTGTCATTATGTTAAATAGGAGTGGATTGTGGGTTTTGGAGAACATCAGGTAGGTTTAGGGTGGTTTTGGGGTGGATCTATGGTTTTGGGGGATTTTCTTCCAGTTTTGGTGGTGATGCCATTCTTGTTTGGGGTGTTTTTGACGTTTTTTGGGGTCTCTGTTGGGTTCTGTTGGGTTCTCGTTGGTCATCGTGTTGGAAAAGGGTAAATTGTGGTTTTTGGAGAAGATCAGGTAGGTTTAGTGTGGTTTTGGAGTGGATCTATGGTTTTGGGGGTTTTCTTCCAGTTTTGGGGGTGATGCCATTCTTGTTTGGGGTATTTTTTCAGGTTTTTGTGGTCTCTGTTTGGTTTTGTTGGGTTCTCGTTGGTCATCGTGTTGTAAAAGTGTAAATTGTGGGTTTTGGAGAACTTCAGGTAGGTTTAGGGGGAGTTTTCGCGTGGATTCATGGTATTTGGGGTTTTCTTCTTTTTGGGGGAGTGATCCTCTCCTTTCTTCGGGTGATTTTGAAGTGTTTTGGGGTTTCCGTTGCGTTTCGTTGAATTCCTAATGTGTTTTATGGTGGTTTGGAGTGTGCTTTGGGATTAGGAGAACATCAGGTAGGTTTAGGGTGTCTTTGGGGTGGATCTATGGTATTTGGGGTTTTCTTCTATTTTTTGGCGTGGTCCTGTTCTTTTTTGGGGTGTATTTGAATTGTTTTGGGGTCTCCGTTGGGTTTTGTTTGGTTCTCGTTGGTCATCATGGTGGAAAAGGGTAAATTGTGGGTTTTGGAGAACATCAGGTAGGTTTAGGGTGGTTTTGGGGTGGATCTATGGTTTTGGCGTATTTTCTTCCAGTTTTGGGGGTGATGCCGATATTTTTTGTGGTGTTTTTTACGTGTTTTGGGGTCTCCATTAAGTTTTGTTGGGTTCTTGTTTGTCATTATGTTAAATAGGAGTGGATTGTGGGTTTTGGAGAAGATCAGGTAGTTTTAGGGTGGTTTAGGGGTGGATCTATGGTTTTGGGGGATTTTCTTCCAGTTTTGGTGGTGATGCCGTTCTTGTTTGGGGTGTTTTTGACGTTTTTTGGGGTCTCCGTTGGGTTTTGTTGGGTTCTCGTTGGTTATCATGGTGGAAAAGGGTAAATTTAGGTTTTGGAGAAGATCAGGTAGTTTTAGGGTGGTTTTGGGGTGGATCTATGGTTTTGGGGGATTTTCTTCCAGTTTTGGGGGTGATGCCGATATTTTTTGGGGTGTTTTTGACGTGTTTTGGGGTCTCCATTAGGTTTTGTTGGGTTCTTGTTTGTCATTATGTTAAATAGGAGTGGATTGTGGTTTTTGGAGAACATCAGGTAGGTTTAGGGTGTCTTTGGGGTGGATCTATGGTTTTGGGGGATTTTCTTCCAGTTTTGGGGGTGATGCCGTTCTTGTTTGGGGTGTTTTTGACGTTTTTTGGGGTCTCCGTTGGGTTTTGTTGGGTTCTCGTTGGTTATCATGGTGGAAAAGGGTAAATTGTGGGTTTTGGAGAAGATCAGGTAGGTTTAGGGTGGTTTTGGGGTGGATCTATGGTTTTGGGGGATTTTCTTCCAGTTTTGGGGGTGATGCCGATATTTTTTGGGGTGTTTTTTACGTGTTTTGGTGTCTCCATTAGGTTTTGTTGTGTTCTTGTTTGTCATTATGTTAAATAGGAGTGGATTGTGGTTTTTGGAGAACATCAGGTAGTTTTAGGGTGGTTTTGGGGTGGATCTATGGTTTTGGTGTATTTTCTTCCTGTTTTGGTGGTGATCCTTTTGTTGTTTGGGGTGTTTTTGACGTGTTTTGGTGTCTCCATTATGTTTTGTTGGGTTCTTGTTTGTCATTATGTTAAATAGGTGTGGATTGTGGGTTTTGGAGAAGATCAGGTAGGTTTAGGGTGGTTTTGGGGTGGATCTATGGTTTTGGGGGATTTTCTTCCAGTTTTGGGGGTGATGCCGTTCTTGTTTGGGGTGTTTTTGACGTTTTTTGGGGTCTCTGTTGGGTTCTGTTGGGTTCTCGTTGGTCATCGTGTTGGAAAAGGGTAAATTGTGGGTTTTGGAGAAGATCAGGTAGGTTTAGGGTGTCTTTGGGGTGGATCTATGGTTTTGGGGGATTTTCTTCCAGTTTTGGGGGTGATGCCGTTCTTGTTTGGGGTGTTTTTGACGTTTTTTGGGGTCTCCGTTGGGTTTTGTTGGGTTCTCGTTGGTTATCATGGTGGAAAAGGGTAAATTGTGGGTTTTGGAGAACATCAGGTAGGTTTAGGGTGGTTTTGGGGTGGATCTATGGTTTTGGCGTATTTTCTTCCAGTTTTGGGGGTGATGCCTATATTTTTTGGGGTGTTTTTTACGTGTTTTGGGGTCTCCATTAGGTTTTGTTGGGTTCTTGTTTGTCATTATGTTAAATAGGAGTGGATTGTGGGTTTTGGAGAAGATCAGGTAGGTTTAGGGTGGTTTTGGGGTGGATCTATGGTTTTGGGGGATTTTCTTCCAGTTTTGGTGGTGATGCCGTTCTTGTTTGGGGTGTTTTTGACGTTTTTTGGGGTCTCTGTTGGGTTCTGTTGGGTTCTCGTTGGTCATCGTGTTGGAAAAGGGTAAATTGTGGTTTTTGGAGAAGATCAGGTAGGTTTAGTGTGGTTTTGGGGTGGATCTATGGTTTTGGGGGTTTTCTTCCAGTTTTGGGGGTGATGCCATTCTTGTTTGGGGTATTTTTTCAGGTTTTTGTGGTCTCTGTTTGGTTTTGTTGGGTTCTCGTTGGTCATCGTGTTGTAAAAGTGTAAATTGTGGGTTTTGGAGAACTTCAGGTAGGTTTAGGGGGATTTTTCGCGTGGATTCATGGTATTTGGGGTTTTCTTCTTTTTGGGGGAGTGATCCTCTCCTTTCTTCGGGTGATTTTGAAGTGTTTTGGGGTTTCCGTTGCGTTTCGTTGAATTCCTAATGTGTTTTATGGTGGTTTGGAGTGTGCTTTGGGATTAGGAGAACATCAGGTAGGTTTAGGGTGTCTTTGGGGTGGATCTATGGTATTTGGGGTTTTCTTCTATTTTTTGGCGTGGTCCTGTTCTTTTTTGGGGTGTATTTGAATTGTTTTGGGGTCTCCGTTGGGTTTTGTTTGGTTCTCGTTGGTCATCATGGTGGAAAAGGGTAAATTGTGGGTTTTGGAGAACATCAGGTAGGTTTAGGGTGGTTTTGGGGTGGATCTATGGTTTTGGCGTATTTTCTTCCAGTTTTGGGGGTGATGCCGATATTTTTTGTGGTGTTTTTTACGTGTTTTGGGGTCTCCATTAAGTTTTGTTGGGTTCTTGTTTGTCATTATGTTAAATAGGAGTGGATTGTGGGTTTTTGAGAAGATCAGGTAGTTTTAGGGTGGTTTTGGGGTGGATCTATGGTTTTGGGGGATTTTCTTCCAGTTTTGGTGGTGATGCCGTTCTTGTTTGGGGTGTTTTTGACGTTTTTTGGGGTCTCCGTTGGGTTTTGTTGGGTTCTCGTTGGTTATCATGGTGGAAAAGGGTAAATTTAGGTTTTGGAGAACATCAGGTAGGTTTAGGGTGGTTTTGGTGTGGATCTATGGTTTTGGGGGATTTTCTTCCAGTTTTGGGGGTGATGCCGATATTTTTTGGGGTGTTTTTTACGTGTTTTGGGGTCTCCATTAGGTTTTGTTGGGTTCTTGTTTGTCATTTTGTTAAATAGGAGTGGATTGTGGTTTTTGGAGAACATCAGGTAGGTTTAGGGTGTCTTTGGGGTGGATCTATGGTTTTGGGGGATTTTCTTCCAGTTTTGGGGGTGATGCCGTTCTTGTTTGGGGTGTTTTTGACGTTTTTTGGGGTCTCCGTTGGGTTTTGTTGGGTTCTCGTTGGTTATCATGGTGGAAAAGGGTAAATTGTGGGTTTTGGAGAACATCAGGTAGGTTTAGGGTGGTTTTGGGGTGGATCTATGGTTTTGGGGGATTTTCTTCCAGTTTTGGGGGTGATGCCGATATTTTTTGGGGTGTTTTTTACGTGTTTTGGTGTCTCCATTAGGTTTTGTTGTGTTCTTGTTTGTCATTATGTTAAATAGGAGTGGATTGTGGTTTTTGGAGAACATCAGGTAGTTTTAGGGTGGTTTTGGG
Source organism: Aythya ferina (assembly GCF_964211825.1). Classification (NCBI taxonomy): domain Eukaryota; kingdom Metazoa; phylum Chordata; class Aves; order Anseriformes; family Anatidae; genus Aythya; species Aythya ferina. The sequence continues at coordinate 8,280 of NW_028181296.1, read as the reverse complement.
GTGGATCTATGGTTTTGGTGTATTTTCTTCCTGTTTTGGTGGTGATCCTTTTCTTGTTTGGGGTGTTATTGACGTGTTTTGGTGTCTCCATTAGGTTTTGTTGGGTTCTTGTTTGTCATTATGTTAAATAGGTGTGGATTGTGGGTTTTGGAGAAGATCAGGTAGGTTTAGGGTGGTTTTGGGGTGGATCTATGGTTTTGGGGGATTTTCTTCCAGTTTTGGTGGTGATGCCGTTCTTGTTTGGGGTGTTTTTGACGTTTTTTGGGGTCTCTGTTGGGTTCTGTTGGGTTCTCGTTGGTCATCGTGTTGGAAAAGGGTAAATTGTGGGTTTTGGAGAACATCAGGTAGGTTTAGGGTGTCTTTGGGGTGGATCTATGGTTTTGGCGTATTTTCTTCCAGTTTTGGGGGTGATGCCGTTCTTGTTTGGGGTGTTTTTGACGTTTTTTGGGGTCTCCGTTGGGTTTTGTTGGGTTCTCGTTGGTTATCATGGTGGAAAAGGGTAAATTGTGGGTTTTGGAGAACATCAGGTAGGTTTAGGGTGGTTTTGGGGTGGATCTATGGTTTTGGCGTATTTTCTTCCAGTTTTGGGGGTGATGCCGTTCTTGTTTGGGGTGTTTTTGAAGTTTTTTGGGGTCTCTGTTGGGTTCTGTTGGGTTCTCGTTGGTCATCGTGTTGGAAAAGGGTAAATTGTGGTTTTTGGAGAAGATCAGGTAGGTTTAGTGTGGTTTTGGGGTGGATCTATGGTTTTGGGGGTTTTCTTCCAGTTTTGGGGGTGATGCCATTCTTGTTTGGGGTATTTTTTCAGGTTTTTGTGGTCTCTGTTTGGTTTTGTTGGGTTCTCGTTGGTCATCGTGTTGTAAAAGTGTAAATTGTGGGTTTTGGAGAACTTCAGGTAGGTTTAGGGGGAGTTTTCGCGTGGATTCATGGTATTTGGGGTTTTCTTCTTTTTGGGGGAGTGATCCTCTCCTTTCTTCGGGTGATTTTGAAGTGTTTTGGGGTTTCCGTTGCGTTTCGTTGAATTCCTAATGTGTTTTATGGTGGTTTGGAGTGTGCTTTGGGATTAGGAGAACATCAGGTAGGTTTAGGGTGTCTTTGGGGTGGATCTATGGTATTTGGGGTTTTCTTCTATTTTTGGCGTGGTCCTGTTCTTTTTTGGGGTGTATTTGAAGTGTTTTGGGGTCTCCGTTGGGTTTTGTTTGGTTCTCGTTGGTCATCATGGTGGAAAAGTGTAAATTGTGGGTTTTGGAGAACATCAGGTAGGTTTAGGGTGGTTTTGGGGTGGATCTATGGTTTTGGCGTATTTTCTTCCAGTTTTGGGGGTGATGCCGATATTTTTTGGGGTGTTTTTTACGTGTTTTGGGGTCTCCATTAGGTTTTGTTGGGTTCTTGTTTGTCATTATGTTAAATAGGAGTGGATTGTGGTTTTTGGAGAAGATCAGGTAGTTTTAGGGTGTCTTTGGGGTGGATCTATGGTTTTGGGGGATTTTCTTCCAGTTTTGGGGGTGATGCCATTCTTGTTTGGGGTGTTTTTGACGTTTTTTGGGGTCTCCGTTGGGTTTTGTTGGGTTCTCGTTGGTTATCATGGTGGAAAAGGGTAAATTGTGGGTTTTGGAGAAGATCAGGTAGGTTTAGGGTGGTTTTGGGGTGGATCTATGGTTTTGGGGGATTTTCTTCCAGTTTTGGGGGTGATGCCGATATTTTTTGGGGTGTTTTTTACGTGTTTTGGTGTCTCCATTAGGTTTTGTTGTGTTCTTGTTTGTCATTATGTTAAATAGGAGTGGATTGTGGTTTTTGGAGAACATCAGGTAGTTTTAGGGTGGTTTTGGGGTGGATCTATGGTTTTGGTGTATTTTCTTCCTGTTTTGGTGGTGATCCTTTTCTTGTTTGGGGTGTTTTTGACGTGTTTTGGTGTCTCCATTATGTTTTGTTGGGTTCTTGTTTGTCATTATGTTAAATAGGTGTGGATTGTGGGTTTTGGAGAAGATCAGGTAGGTTTAGGGTGGTTTTGGGGTGGATCTATGGTTTTGGGGGATTTTCTTCCAGTTTTGGGGGTGATGCCGTTCTTGTTTGGGGTGTTTTTGACGTTTTTTGGGGTCTCTGTTGGGTTCTGTTGGGTTCTCGTTGGTCATCGTGTTGGAAAAGGGTAAATTGTGGGTTTTGGAGAACATCAGGTAGGTTTAGGGTGTCTTTGGGGTGGATCTATGGTTTTGGGGGATTTTCTTCCAGTTTTGGGGGTGATGCCGTTCTTGTTTGGGGTGTTTTTGACGTTTTTTGGGGTCTCTGTTGGGTTTTGTTGGGTTCTCGTTGGTTATCATGGTGGAAAAGGGTAAATTGTGGGTTTTGGAGAACATCAGGTAGGTTTAGGGTGGTTTTGGGGTGGATCTATGGTTTTGGTGTATTTTCTTCCAGTTTTGGGGGTGATGCCGATATTTTTTGGGGTGTTTTTTACGTGTTTTGGGGTCTCCATTAGGTTTTGTTTGGTTCTTGTTTGTCATTATGTTAAATAGGAGTGGATTGTGGGTTTTGGAGAACATCAGGTAGGTTTAGGGTGTCTTTGGGGTGGATCTATGGTTTTGGGGGATTTTCTTCCAGTTTTGGGGGTGATGCCGTTCTTGTTTGGGGTGTTTTTGACGTTTTTTGGGGTCTCCGTTGGGTTTTGTTGGGTTCTCGTTGGTTATCATGGTGGAAAAGGGTAAATTGTGGTTTTTGGAGAACATCAGGTAGGTTTAGGGTGGTGTTGGTGTGGATCTATGGTTTTGGCGTATTTTCTTCCAGTTTTGGGGGTGATGCCGATATTTTTTGGGGTGTTTTTTACGTGTTTTGGGGTCTCCATTAGGTTTTGTTGGGTTCTTGTTTGTCATTATGTTAAATAGGAGTGGATTGTGGTTTTTGGAGAACATCAGGTAGGTTTAGGGTGTCTTTGGGGTGGATCTATGGTTTTGGGGGATTTTCTTCCAGTTTTGGGGGTGATGCCGTTCTTGTTTGGGGTGTTTTTGACGTTTTTTGGGGTCTCCGTTGGGTTTTGTTGGGTTCTCGTTGGTTATCATGGTGGAAAAGGGTAAATTGTGGGTTTTGGAGAACATCAGGTAGGTTTAGGGTGGTTTTGGGGTGGATCTATGGTTTTGGGGGATTTTCTTCCAGTTTTGGGGGTGATGCCGATATTTTTTGGGGTGTTTTTTACGTGTTTTGGGGTCTCCATTAGGTTTTGTTGTGTTCTTGTTTGTCATTATGTTAAATAGGAGTGGATTGTGGTTTTTGGAGAACATCAGGTAGTTTTAGGGTGGTTTTGGGGTGGATCTATGGTTTTGGTGTATTTTCTTCCTGTTTTGGTGGTGATCCTTTTGTTGTTTGGGGTGTTTTTGACGTGTTTTGGTGTCTCCATTATGTTTTGTTGGGTTCTTGTTTGTCATTATGTTAAATAGGTGTGGATTGTGGGTTTTGGAGAAGATCAGGTAGGTTTAGGGTGGTTTTGGGGTGGATCTATGGTTTTGGGGGATTTTCTTCCAGTTTTGGGGGTGATGCCGTTCTTGTTTGGGGTGTTTTTGACGTTTTTTGGGGTCTCTGTTGGGTTCTGTTGGGTTCTCGTTGGTCATCGTGTTGGAAAAGGGTAAATTGTGGGTTTTGGAGAACATCAGGTAGGTTTAGGGTGTCTTTGGGGTGGATCTATGGTTTTGGGGGATTTTCTTCCAGTTTTGGGGGTGATGCCGTTCTTGTTTGGGGTGTTTTTGACGTTTTTTGGGGTCTCCGTTGGGTTTTGTTGGGTTCTCGTTGGTTATCATGGTGGAAAAGGGTAAATTGTGGGTTTTGGAGAACATCAGGTAGGTTTAGGGTGGTTTTGGGGTGGATCTATGGTTTTGGCGTATTTTCTTCCAGTTTTGGGGGTGATGCCGATATTTTTTGGGGTGTTTTTTACGTGTTTTGGGGTCTCCATTAGGTTTTGTTTGGTTCTTGTTTGTCATTATGTTAAATAGGAGTGGATTGTGGGTTTTGGAGAACATCAGGTAGGTTTAGGGTGTCTTTGGGGTGGATCTATGGTTTTGGGGGATTTTCTTCCAGTTTTGGGGGTGATGCCGTTCTTGTTTGGGGTGTTTTTGACGTTTTTTGGGGTCTCCGTTGGGTTTTGTTGGGTTCTCGTTGGTTATCATGGTGGAAAAGGGTAAATTGTGGTTTTTGGAGAACATCAGGTAGGTTTAGGGTGGTGTTGGTGTGGATCTATGGTTTTGGCGTATTTTCTTCCAGTTTTGGGGGTGATGCCGATATTTTTTGGGGTGTTTTTTACGTGTTTTGGGGTCTCCATTAGGTTTTGTTGGGTTCTTGTTTGTCATTATGTTAAATAGGAGTGGATTGTGGTTTTTGGAGAACATCAGGTAGGTTTAGGGTGTCTTTGGGGTGGATCTATGGTTTTGGGGGATTTTCTTCCAGTTTTGGGGGTGATGCCGTTCTTGTTTGGGGTGTTTTTGACGTTTTTTGGGGTCTCCGTTGGGTTTTGTTGGGTTCTCGTTGGTTATCATGGTGGAAAAGGGTAAATTGTGGGTTTTGGAGAAGATCAGGTAGGTTTAGGGTGGTTTTGGGGTGGATCTATGGTTTTGGGGGATTTTCTTCCAGTTTTGGGGGTGATGCCGATATTTTTTGGGGTGTTTTTTACGTGTTTTGGGGTCTCCATTAGGTTTTGTTGTGTTCTTGTTTGTCATTATGTTAAATAGGAGTGGATTGTGGTTTTTGGAGAACATCAGGTAGTTTTAGGGTGGTTTTGGGGTGGATCTATGGTTTTGGTGTATTTTCTTCCTGTTTTGGTGGTGATCCTTTTGTTGTTTGGGGTGTTTTTGACGTGTTTTGGTGTCTCCATTATGTTTTGTTGGGTTCTTGTTTGTCATTATGTTAAATAGGTGTGGATTGTGGGTTTTGGAGAAGATCAGGTAGGTTTAGGGTGGTTTTGGGGTGGATCTATGGTTTTGGGGGATTTTCTTCCAGTTTTGGGGGTGATGCCGTTCTTGTTTGGGGTGTTTTTGACGTTTTTTGGGGTCTCTGTTGGGTTCTGTTGGGTTCTCGTTGGTCATCGTGTTGGAAAAGGGTAAATTGTGGGTTTTGGAGAACATCCAGGTAGGTTTAGGGTGTCTTTGGGGTGGATCTATGGTTTTGGGGGATTTTCTTCCAGTTTTGGGGGTGATGCCGTTCTTGTTTGGGGTGTTTTTGACGTTTTTTGGGGTCTCCGTTGGGTTTTGTTGGGTTCTCGTTGGTTATCATGGTGGAAAAGGGTAAATTGTGGGTTTTGGAGAACATCAGGTAGGTTTAGGGTGGTTTTGGGGTGGATCTATGGTTTTGGCGTATTTTCTTCCAGTTTTGGGGGTGATGCCTATATTTTTTGGGGTGTTTTTTACGTGTTTTGGGGTCTCCATTAGGTTTTGTTGGGTTCTTGTTTGTCATTATGTTAAATAGGAGTGGATTGTGGGTTTTGGAGAACATCAGGTAGGTTTAGGGTGGTTTTGGGGTGGATCTATGGTTTTGGGGGATTTTCTTCCAGTTTTGGTGGTGATGCCGTTCTTGTTTGGGGGTGTTTTTGACGTTTTTTGGGGTCTCTGTTGGGTTCTGTTGGGTTCTCGTTGGTCATCGTGTTGGAAAAGGGTAAATTGTGGTTTTTGGAGAAGATCAGGTAGGTTTAGTGTGGTTTTGGGGTGGATCTATGGTTTTGGGGGTTTTCTTCCAGTTTTGGGGGTGATGCCATTCTTGTTTGGGGTATTTTTTCAGGTTTTTGTGGTCTCTGTTTGGTTTTGTTGGGTTCTCGTTGGTCATCGTGTTGTAAAAGTGTAAATTGTGGGTTTTGGAGAACTTCAGGTAGGTTTAGGGGGAGTTTTCACGTGGATTCATGGTATTTGGGGTTTTCTTCTTTTTGGGGGAGTGATCCTCTCCTTTCTTCGGGTGATTTTGAAGTGTTTTGGGGTTTCCGTTGCGTTTCGTTGAATTCCTAATGTGTTTTATGGTGGTTTGGAGTGTGCTTTGGGATTAGGAGAACATCAGGTAGGTTTAGGGTGTCTTTGGGGTGGATCTATGGTATTTGGGGTTTTCTTCTATTTTTTGGCGTGGTCCTGTTCTTTTTTGGGGTGTATTTGAATTGTTTTGGGGTCTCCGTTGGGTTTTGTTTGGTTCTCGTTGGTCATCATGGTGAAAAGGGTAAATTGTGGGTTTTGGAGAACATCAGGTAGGTTTAGGGTGGTTTTGGGGTGGATCTATGGTTTTGGCGTATTTTCTTCCAGTTTTGGGAGTGATGCCGATATTTTTTGGGGGGTTTTTTACGTGTTTTGGGGTCTCCATTAAGTTTTGTTGGGTTCTTGTTTGTCATTATGTTAAATAGGAGTGGATTGTGGGTTTTGGAGAAGATCAGGTAGTTTTAGGGTGGTTTTGGGGTGGATCTATGGTTTTGGGGGATTTTCTTCCAGTTTTGGTGGTGATGCCGTTCTTGTTTGGGGTGTTTTTGACGTTTTTTGGGGTCTCCGTTGGGTTTTGTTGGGTTCTCGTTGGTTATCATGGTGGAAAAGGGTAAATTTAGGTTTTGGAGAACATCAGGTAGGTTTAGGGTGGTTTTGGTGTGGATCTATGGTTTTGGGGGATTTTCTTCCAGTTTTGGGGGTGATGCCGATATTTTTTGGGGTGTTTTTTACGTGTTTTGGGGTCTCCATTAGGTTTTGTTGGGTTCTTGTTTGTCATTTTGTTAAATAGGAGTGGATTGTGGTTTTTGGAGAACATCAGGTAGGTTTAGGGTGTCTTTGGGGTGGATCTATGGTTTTGGGGGATTTTCTTCCAGTTTTGGGGGTGATGCCGTTCTTGTTTGGGGTGTTTTTGACGTTTTTTGGGGTCTCCGTTGGGTTTTGTTGGGTTCTCGTTGGTTATCATGGTGGAAAAGGGTAAATTGTGGGTTTTGGAGAACATCAGGTAGGTTTAGGGTGGTTTTGGGGTGGATCTATGGTTTTGGGGGATTTTCTTCCAGTTTTGAGGGTGATGCCGATATTTTTTGGGGTGTTTTTTACGTGTTTTGGTGTCTCCATTAGGTTTTGTTGTGTTCTTGTTTGTCATTATGTTAAATAGGAGTGGATTGTGGTTTTTGGAGAACATCAGGTAGTTTTAGGGTGGTTTTGGGGTGGATCTATGGTTTTGGTGTATTTTCTTCCTGTTTTGGTGGTGATCCTTTTCTTGTTTGGGGTGTTATTGACGTGTTTTGGTGTCTCCATTAGGTTTTGTTTGGGTTCTTGTTTGTCATTATGTTAAATAGGTGTGGATTGTGGGTTTTGGAGAAGATCAGGTAGGTTTAGGGTGGTTTTGGGGTGGATCTATGGTTTTGGGGGATTTTCTTCCAGTTTTGGTGGTGATGCCGTTCTTGTTTGGGGTGTTTTTGACGTTTTTTGGGGTCTCTGTTGGGTTCTGTTGGGTTCTCGTTGGTCATCGTGTTGGAAAAGGGTAAATTGTGGGTTTTGGAGAACATCAGGTAGGTTTAGGGTGTCTTTGGGGTGGATCTATGGTTTTGGCGGATTTTCTTCCAGTTTTGGGGGTGATGCCGTTCTTGTTTGGGGTGTTTTTGACGTTTTTTGGGGTCTCCGTTGGGTTTTGTTGGGTTCTCGTTGGTTATCATGGTGGAAAAGGGTAAATTGTGGGTTTTGGAGAACATCAGGTAGGTTTAGGGTGGTTTGGGGTGGATCTATGGTTTTGGCGTATTTTCTTCCAGTTTTGGGGGTGATGCCGTTCTTGTTTGGGGTGTTTTTGACGTTTTTTGGGGTCTCTGTTGGGTTCTGTTGGGTTCTCGTTGGTCATCGTGTTGGAAAAGGGTAAATTGTGGTTTTTGGAGAAGATCAGGTAGGTTTAGTGTGGTTTTGGGGTGGATCTATGGTTTTGGGGGTTTTCTTCCAGTTTTGGGGGTGATGCCATTCTTGTTTGGGGTATTTTTTCAGGTTTTTGTGGTCTCTGTTTGGTTTTGTTGGGTTCTCGTTGGTCATCGTGTTGTAAAAGTGTAAATTGTGGGTTTTGGAGAACTTCAGGTAGGTTTAGGGGGAGTTTTCGCGTGGATTCATGGTATTTGGGGTTTTCTTCTTTTTGGGGGAGTGATCCTCTCCTTTCTTCGGGTGATTTTGAAGTGTTTTGGGGTTTCCGTTGCGTTTCGTTGAATTCCTAATGTGTTTTATGGTGGTTTGGAGTGTGCTTTGGGATTAGGAGAACATCAGGTAGGTTTAGGGTGTCTTTGGGGTGGATCTATGGTATTTGGGGTTTTTCTTCTATTTTTGGCGTGGTCCTGTT